>NW_015160212.1:1137223-1140564 GCF_001447785.1 Gekko japonicus
TTCAGCACCCCGAAGGAGAGGCGGGACTTTCCCCCACACTTTGCCACTGTGAAGCTGCAGCCCTCCCGTCTAGGGTGTTGTGCGAAAGGGACTCATGCGCATTAGGATTACCATTGCCAGCCTCCAGGTGGGGCCTGGTGATCTCCCAGAATTACGACTGATCTCCAGAGACCAGTTTTGCTAAAGAAAACTGCTGCTTTGGAGGGTGGAACTCTATGGCATTGTACCCTCCTGAGGTCTCTCCCCTCCCCAAACTCTGCCCTCTGCAGGTTCCGTCCCCAAATCTCCGAGAATTTCCCAACCTAAAGTTGCCAATCCTAATCAGGACAAATACTGAAGATACCACTGATTTACAGTTTTGTGCACGTAACCTCTTCCTGTCATCCATTCGCCCATGTTTTTCTACCAAGTGATGAGGAAAGCCTGATCATACTTCTGCACCGGAAATTATTGGGACTCTTCTGCTTCCCATGTGTCGCGACCGTTTGGGTGAGCCGCTGAGCAAACGGTAGTGTGACTGTGTGCAAGTGAGCACTTCGTCAGCGGGTGCCCAGAAAAACAAGAGAATCTTGCTGCTAAGAATCTGATTGGCCCAGAGTTCTGGTTCCAACTGCAGACTCAACGAGGTGAAGCAGTTAGAGTGCCAGACTTAGATCTGGGGCCGAAAATAAAACAGCCAGTATTGTAAATGCATACATCTGCAGTGCAGCCTCATTTGGAGTACTGTGTGCAGTTCTGGTTGTCGTATCTCAAAAAGGATATTGCAGAGCTGGAAAAAGGACCAGACTGGGGGAATCAAGACGATTAGGTAGTTGGTGCATGTTTTCTGTGAGGGAAGGCTATACAGTCTTGAGTTTTTCAGTTCAGAGAAAAGGTGGCTACTTCAGGTGGGTAGCCGTGTTGGTCTGAAGCAGTATAACAAATTTAGACTCCAGTGGCACCTTTAAGGCCACCAACCCTTAATTCTGCCCAGCCTACCTCATGGGGTTGTTGTGAGAACAAAATGGGGGAGGGGAGAGTCATCCCGCCTTCCTTGAACGAGGGGCAAGAGAAAACAAATATACTTTGCTCTGAGGCATTGCTGTAAGATGACTGGCCCACCAGAAGTATGAGGAGGGCCAGGAGAGCTATCGGCTATCTGACGAAGGGGTTTTTGACCCTCGAAAGAATTCATGCCCTGAAAATCTTGTGGGTCTCTACGCTGCTACTGGACTCACATCTAGCTCTTCTACGGCAGACCAATATCTTTCATTAGTGAGCCCAGAAAAACAAGAGAATCTTGCTGCTAAGAATCTGATTGGTCCAGAGTTCTGGTTCCAACTGCAGACTCAATGAGGTGGGGCAGTTAGAGTGCCAGACTTAGATCTGGGGCCGAAAATAAAACAGCCAGTATTGTAAATGCATACATCTGCAGTGCAGCCTCATTTGGAGTACTGTGTGCAGTTCTGGTTGTCGTATCTCAAAAAGGATATTGCAGAGCTGGAAAAAGGACCAGACTGGGGGAATCAAGACGATTAGGTAGTTGGTGCATGTTTTCTGTGAGGGAAGGCTATACAGTCTTGGGTTTTTCAGTTCAGAGAAAAGGTGGCTAATTCAGGTGGGTAGCCGTGTTGGTCTGAAGCAGTATAACAAATTTAGACTCCAGTGGCACCTTTAAGGCCAACAACCTTTAATTCTGGCCATGAGCTTTCGTGGGAAACACTCTTCTTCAGATACCAAATGAAGTGGCATGCACACAAAAGCTTATACCCAGAATTGAACTTTGTTGGTCTTAAAGGTGCCACTGGACTCAAACTTTGTTCGAAGCCTTAGAATCTAAGGGGATGCATGTCAGAGTTTTATAAAATTAAGCATGGGGTGGAAACAACGGATAAAGTTTTTCTCCCTCTCCCGTTACACTAGAACTCAGGAGAACCCCATGAAATTGATGCGTCAGTAGATTCAGGATGGAGAAAATTCTGGAAGATAGATTGATGATGATGATGATGATGATGATGATGATGATGATGATGATGATGAAGAAGAAGAAGAAGAAGAAGAAGAAGAAGAAGAAGAAGAAGAAGAAGAAGAAGAAGAAGAAGAAGAAGAAGAAGAAGAAGAAGAAGAGAACTCTGACACAAACTGCTAGGACAGCTGTGCTAGAGCTTGTGACTGACCCAAGGTCACATCAGCAGGTGCAAGTGGAGGAGTGGGGAATCAAACCCGGTTCTCCCAGATTAGAGTCCACACACTTAACCACTACACCAAACTGGCTCATGATGATGATGAAGAAGAAGAAGAAGATAGAAAGATAGATGACAGACAGACAGATAGATAGGCAGGCAGATACAGATATGACTATATAGATATGACTGCACTCTGGATGTGAAGGTTTTAAATGAGTTTCAAAAGAAGGGGGGTATCCAAAATTGTTCAGCTCTATTCATCTGTAAGTGACTGTTTTGTATTCTGCCGAGGTGACTAAGTGGAACCTCCACATCAAGAGGCAGTCAACCTCTGACTGGCAGTGCTAGGAGGGAGCATCAGGGGAAGGCCTTGCCTTCTGTGGCCCTCCAGGCAACTGGTTGGCTGCTGTGTGGAGCAGGATGCTGAACCACTGGTTGGATCCAGAAGGGCCCTTTAAGGGTTGGCATATCCCTGGATGTTTGGGGATGCAGCCTGGAGAGGGCAGATTTTTGGGGAAGGGGGGAGATATCAGTGGGGATGTGTTGCCATACACTCCATGTGATGCCACAGAGCCCACCCTCCAAGGCAGCCATTGGCTCCAGGGAAACTGACGTCCGTAACCTGGAGAGAGCCGTTGTAATTCCAGGAGATCTCCAGGGCCCACTTGGGAGGCTGGCAACAGTATCTTTACATTCTTATGTTATGGCTCATGATCGTTGACAGAACTCTCTCTCCTCCCTGCATTTAGCTCACCCATTCTGAAAGCCACCCGATCAAACGGTTTGCACCACATCTTGTGACCGTGAATCCTACAAGTATTTGGGTTCCCCCCCAACCCTGTAGAGCCTCAGATCTGCATTCCATGAGGAATTAGCAAAACAGAGAAGCAAAGCCCCCCCCCCCCGGTCCTGCAAGCAGCTTACGGTTCTGGGGTGGTTGTGGTGGTCGTGGATCCAGGGAGCAGGAGCAAGAGCCAGAGCCAGAGCCCGGGCCCTGCAGCTGAGCGGTCCTTCCCCATGGTGCTTCGAGAGAGGGAGCTGGCAGGCGAGTTGCACAGAGACTGGACTGGCTGGGCACCCTCTGTCCCGCTCCCTCAGCCCTCAGCCAACCACTCCCTTTATACTGGCTCTCTGCAAACAGCCTGCCGGGCACACGAGATAAAGGCGGCCGGGGGG
>NW_015160212.1:1140741-1179824 GCF_001447785.1 Gekko japonicus
GGGGGGGGAAGAGACGCTTCATGGCAGGACATTCCTATTCTGCCCAGGATTCCTTCCAGCAAACTCTTCACAGGGGGATGCTGGGAATCAAGTTCCGTGACAGGAATTACCTCACACAGACTGACCAGAAACTCTTGCTCCAGAGATTCCGCTGGACCAGGGTGCGGCTCCCTCTCCCTTTCCTTGGGAAACAGAGAGAGAAGAAGAGGAAGAAGAAGAAGAAGAAGAAGAAGAAGAAGAGAGTGTGGTGCTTTGCCTGGCACTATCTGGGTAGGAAAAAGACCAAATTTCCCCCCCTCCTGTCAGAGGGGAGGGGTGGAGGCCGTAGTGACCCTCCAGCCATTCTGAGCGCCTGCTCTCTCGTTGCCAAGTAATAAATCCAAGGCACCACCATGATCAAAGGAGTCCGACAGAACAAATACCATGTAGCAGTGTTCCCTCTAAGCTGAGTTAGTGTGACCTAGCCCACAGTTTTTTAGCCTCTGGCTCATACATTTTTGTCCTAGCTCAGGCAGGATGGCTCCAGAGCAGACTAATTTATGCAGTAGTCAAATTGCTCGCTCACAACTTTAATGCCAGTAGCTCACAAAGAAGAATTCTTGCTCACAAGACTCCACAGCTTAGAGGGAACATTGCCATGTAGTAGTTCAATACAACATCATTTTAAAAAACAAACAAACAGTACATAACATACTATAAAGACAACACACTGCAACAGTTGAATATAGTACTATCCCAATACAGTATGACTTATTTCACAAGTGCGGTCAAGTCCCCAGTTGGTACAAAAAGGTCTGAAGATCTTTTAAAACAAAAGTTCAAGAAGATACCAAGCGGTCAACGCCCTATCCCGGAGTGGCAGGGGGTTTCCTCAGTCTTCATCAGGACCACACAAATCATCAATGGAACCAGAGCTTTAATTCAGCCTAACAGTACACAGTCACTTATTCCCGAGTGTGACCACTGTCTAGGTAAAGGTAAAGGTTCCCTTGCTCAAAAGCCAGTCGAATCCGTTGCCAAACAAGGCTCTGCCGGCAATTCTCCAGACAGAAAGGAGGATTGGAACCCAGTCGTAGTTCAGCCCTAACATGGATAGCTCAGCCTAGCCCAATCTCATCAGATCTCGGAAGCTAAGCAGGATCGGCCCTGGCTAGTATTTGGATGGGAGACCTCCAAGAAATACCAGGGTGGCGATGAGGAGGCAGGCAATGGCAAACCACCTTGGAACGTCTCTTGCCTTGGAGACCCCATGAGTGGTCGCCATAAGTCTGCTGTGATCGCAGCAACAACCCAGTTCAGAAGGCAGTCTGAGCTGTGCACAAATGCTTCTAGTATGGTGTAGTGGTTAAAGGTGCGGACTCTAATCTGGGAAAGCCAGGTTTGACTCCCCACTCCTCCACATGCAGCTGCTGTTGTGACCTTGGATCAGTCACAAGTTCTCTCAGAGCTGTTCTCTAAAGGGCAGTTTTCGAAAGAGCTCTCACAGCCCCACCTACCTCACAGGGTGTCTGTTGTGGGGAGGGGAAGGGAAAGGGGATTGTAAGCCGCTCTGAGACTCCAAGTGAAGGGTGGGGTATAAATCCAGCTCTCCTCCTCCTCCTCCCCCCCTGCAAGAACTACAAGCTCAGACAAGTTTGCCTGCTGGTACACACAGCTTGGACCCTTCCTCACTATGAAATCTGCACTAAGAGACAGCCATTTCATTGGAGTGCTGTTCCATCCTTGCTCTTTAAGACAGTGCTCCAATATCCATTGGTCTTTCCTGCCGCTGTGCCGGCAGTCCCAAATCGTCTCACAAATCTCTGTCTGTATTGCTTGCCGCAGCCATTCCCATATTGTATTGACTCAGCATTGGCTGTCTGCATCATTTTATTGCTCTGTAGTGGCAACTCCAAGGTCACTACAGCGTCTCACCGGGTTACGTGGATCTGGTTTGCAACTGGAGCAATGGCTCCTCCTCGCCCCTGAGCCATTGTGAGCGATAAACAGACAACTGGAGCCAAACCCCTCCCCCCCCCCAGTTTTTCTGGGGTTTCTTTGCTGGTGGGTTAGAAGCACGCACGCCCCTGAACTGTGTTATTTCCTGGGGCAGTCCCCAGAACACCCTGCCTGGCAGCCACTGGGTGTTTTGTGTTTTTTATCCATCTCGTTCACTTTCCAGCCCCCCTCTGCCTCCCCCTCCGCCAGGTCACCCCCCTTTACTTTCTGGGGGGGGGGTTGCAGGTGCCATTTCCTCCCTGCAGCACAGTGCCCTGCCAGCACCCTGGAAGGCCACTCCTCCCCCTCTCGTGCATACTGTCTCTCGCACACGCCCCTTCAGTCACCATGGTGAGGTCTGATGCAGACAGCAAGCTTTTATCTCGAGCCAGAATGGGAGGGAAAGGGGAACAATGTACGATAACGCCACAACAGACCGAGACTGCTTTACACAGCAGATGCAGATTCAGCCAGTGAGAGAGGTGTGATGAGGCTGGGGAATGGACAGCAGCCCTAGGAAGTGGGCAACAGCTGGCTCCTGGCAGATGCAGAGGGAGGGTCATGAAGATGGTCCTGTCTGGGCCGCGGGGCCACAGGGTCCATTGAGGGTTTCAAAGGCTAAGACCAACATGCCCCATGGCTTGACACAGAGCTATAGTAGAGGGTCCGCTTTCAAAATATTGGTGGTTATGGTGGCGGAAAATGCCATCAAATGCGTAACAACTCTGGGCTTCCTTGGTGGTCTCCCATTAAAGTACTAACCAGGGCCAACCCTGCTTAGCTTCTCCCATCTGACAAGATCAGGCTAGTCTGGGCCATCTAGATCAGTGCTCACCTGCCAATGACCACACTCACAGCTCCCCCGAAGAGGACAGCACAAGTGGAGACTTAGGCTCCTTTCAGACAGCCTTCATAATTCGTTTTGGTGGCAAGTGGCAAATAGTTTTTTTGTGTCACTTTAGACACAACCATTTTAGCAACCAACTGCTAATGGATTTTATTTACCTGTTCATTCAAAGCCGCTTGCATCCCATTGGTAAAGCAGGGTTGAGCCATTTTTGAGGGAAACTGCTTTCTTCCATTTTCACCTCTTCGCTGCGCTTCTGAATCGCTGTGGTGTGCTGTTTAAAATATCCCTAGCGCTTCCTACAATCTCCATGCCCTTTTTCACCGTGCGATCTTTTCCCCCCGAATGTTCTAAGTTCAGCGCCATAGCGCTAAACCAATATAGCACTTCAGTGTTACATTGGCAACATTGACTCCATTGGTAGACTAGGGCCCTTTCTGCATCTGTATTTAGCAGTGGTTTCAGAGCGCATCCTTTTCTTCCCTTCTACATTCCGTCCCACTTTCACTTCAGGTTTGTTGCAGAGTTGTTGTTTTTTCTTTTCTGCATCCGTTTCACAGGAATCGCTTTCGGTACGCTCTCGCCCCACATTTCTCAAAACTTGTTTTGCTGTTATTCTTAGTTCTGATCCGATTTCAAAACGCTAAAGTAGAAGTTTTTCTGTGTGTCTTTAAACGCCACCTACTTCCCTCCCCTATTTCCACCCTCTGCCCGTCTGTGGGAGGAGTATAAATGCTTCAATGATAATAGTAGAACAGGAGGGGGCGCTATCCTATACTTCATTTGCTTACTATATATGTCACTTGATGCCGTGAACACTTCCATCCAATTTGTTTTTTGAATCTAATAAAGTTCCATTCAGAGGGATTATTATAATTTTATTAGGTAAAATTTTAATCCCCTTTTTTTAGTTTACTTGAGGAAAAGTAATCTGATGCAAATCTTTCTTAAGTACTGCAATTGCCTAAGAAGGACTGCCTTCCCTTCGTTTTTTCAAGGATAATTAACACATGAACAGATCGGCTGCTGGCTCAAAAGTTTAATAAACATGATGAGACAGAACTCTGCAGAAAGGAAGAGAAACTTGAAGAACAATTTTTTCTTGTTGCTAGTCCATGCAAACCTTTCTTGCATGGCCACAAATGTTGCGACATCACACATTTTCAATCAGGAAAATACAGAGAGAATAATCTGCATAGAGTGGAGTTTCCGGTACCAACATCCGCTGAAAATTAACATATGCAGAAATGAAAGCAAGAAAGACTAATCAAAGGCTAAAGTGCTGGGAAACTCTAAAGTAAAGACTGAATGCAGAAAATGCCTATATTGATTTAGCGCTATAGCGCTCAACTTAGACTATTCAAGGGGAGAGAGCAAGGAAGGTTGCATGGCGAAAAAGGGTGGGAGAGAAAGAGGCGCAGTTTGAAATGACCATAGCGCTTCAGAGACGACTCATTAAAGGAATGAAGTTTGCTGTATGAAACCCCCATTCCTGTATTGCTTTATTCAGAATTGGGCCAACAACAGATAACATCCGGTTTAGAACGATAATGTGAAAGGGGCCTTAGCTATCTTCCTTTCAAACATCAGGCAGTTCAGGTGGCCTCAGACCAAGTAAACGAAGCCCCTTGTACAGCCAAATGAAAAACTCAACTTGGGCAATTTCCTCTAGGAGATAACCCAGCCTTCACCTGGGTTCTGGATATGGCCCAAGGCTGAGCAAATGCAAAGGGTGAATGTTTTAATTCAGGGGTCTGTCAACAAAGCATCTTATCATTGACCTGCCTGGCCTTCTCCCTCCCTCTCTTTGCAATTTGTCCTGATTGTGCTTTCCAAATAGCCAGGAGTCTTGGGAGGCCACATAAAAGAAAAATGAATGCTTTTTAGCTCCCAGTTAGTCATCATACCCAATTATCAGATAGCGTGAAACGGTTCTGCTGCCCCTGAGCTGGGGTCTCCAGACACTTCAGGGGCTGGACTGGCTTGTGCCCTTCTGGACCTCCCATTTCTGTTTCTGTTCTGCAACCCCCACCCCCACCCCGTTTTACTACCTGACTAAAACTATGGCTTATTGATTTTAAGGTGGCCACACGCTTCATTATTCCTTTTCACCCTCCCCATGGGAGTCACAAAACGGGAAACTGAAAGGGTTGAAAATGCACACGCTGCTGGGCAGCAAATACTGCAGCTAATAGGTGGCTTAGCAAAGCTGTTGGGGAAGGCAATCAGAAGGCACTCAGGACAGAAGATGAAAGATGGACAGAGACATACTCTACTAAAGGAGTCCCCAACGTGGTGTTGCCGGCCTCCAGGTGGTGGCTGGAGATCTCCTGGTATCAGCCAGATTTATTTAGAGACACTAGTACCATAAAGCATATGAAAATGAGTTGGGCTATAGACTATACACCGTTAGCATATTACATTTGCAACATAATCTTTAGACATTGGCATATTTTAAGTGATGTCCCTAACTGTTTCCAGAGGCGCTGCCTTTTACTCTTGGGTAGCCCCAATAGCAAGGGCACCCCACTTCTAACCTGACCCAGAGACCCACAAAACTCAGGCCAAGGAAGGCACTCTTGGTTCTGTAACACCACCGCTCTGAAAAAGGGGTCTCCATGTTCAGGTGACAGGCAACCTCAGAGCAAGCCTCCAGTCTTCCTCCTTCACCCAGCAGAGATTATGCTTATGGAATAACAATGAGTTCTAGCAGGTAAAGTATCTACATTTCTAAAGTCTATTTAATTCTTTGTCTGAATACTCGTCTTTTCTACTCTGTCCCTCAAAATAATGGGATAAACCAATCAAGCATTCAAATTATTAACGATCCTTCCTGACGCTAATCAGGGACATCTCCCACCTTTTGGTTACCCTGGCCAGGACCATTAGTGGGTCAGATAACCCATTCAACTAGCCACCCAGCACCTGGCTTCTATTGTTAAATCCTGACCCTGCCTCTCTGGAAGCTCACTGGTCACATCTAGGCCTTGCCCATCCTGATGCCACACACCCCTGGGACTCATCATTGGTCCAGGAAATCTATTGTTCTCACCTGAGACCAGCCCCCAAGACTGCCCATTGGCCTGCATTGTCTTCCAATGGGTATATCCCAGCGAACACATGGCCTCAGACCGTGTGTTTTCTACCATGATGCCACCTGGCAGGCCACCCCTGGAACCCTCTGGATTTTGGGTCACAACCCTTCTTTCATGGACCTCTGCACAACTGGACAGGTAGTATCACCCCATATCCACTCCATTAGCCATCAATCACCTCTGCTTCCTTAGGTCTGTATTGTGTGCGTGAATGTTTATTAAATGTCTTAGATGCGCAGCATGTGTACAAGCTTGGGAAACACGGATTTTAGATTTCCCTGAAGCTAACTACAGGAAAGAGATCTCTTTCTTCTCTAATTGTCTAGCAAAAAGGGTAATATACCTTTTACAATGTCCATGTGGAATGAAGTACATCAGGAAATCCACACGTTCATTGAAAACACATGTCCTTGAACATTGGTCACACATTAAACATAGATATGTAGATGCAACACTCGTTCAGCATTTTATAGAGAGAGGACATAGTCATATGGACTAAATTTGTAGTTTTGGAGATCGTTAGATTAAATATAAGATTGATATGCACAAACGTCTTTTATGCAGGGAGGTCTTTTGGATATTTAGACTTAATACTTGCCATCCCTTTGGATTGATCCATTCTTTGGATTTGTCCTGTTTCCTGTAGTAAGTGGAACTTAGGGGTGAGTTTAACTTTAAGGATCAGTTAAACTGGGGCATCAACTAGGTATATAAGTGGTTAGCAGATACACCTGTCAAGGTGTTTTTTCTTTTGGATTACCCGCTCTAAATGGAACATGTACTAGTCAGTGTTCACTCTAAGCTGAGTTGGTGTGAGCTAGCTCACAGTTTTTTAGCCTCTGGCTCATACATTTTTGTCTTAGCTCAGGAAGGAGGGCTCCAGTGCAAACTAATTGAACTTTAAGGATCAGTTAAACTGGGGCGTCAACTAGGTATATAATTGGTTAGCAGATACACCTGTCAAGGCGTTTTTTCTTTTGGATTACCTGCTCTAAATGGAACATGTACTAGTATGTAAAATAGGGTAAGTGCTGCTTTATATTATTGTAGGAAGAACTATTGTAGAACTCATGTTTCATTGTATGAATTCTGTATAATGCAATTTTGATGATTGAATTTTTTAGAAATTGCTGTAAGGAAGAATTGCTGTAAAGGAAACTATGATTAATGTTTAAACATTCTACAATGTTTAAAGAAGACATCACGTATGGATGATAAATTGTTTTTATTGTTGGGTACATTGTGCATATTTATTTTTGTAATTATTATATATTTTTGTAATAAGGTGATTATTGTGATCCCGTTCGGATGAAGTATCAACTAAACAAATCCGTAATCCGGAGAGCTTCGTCAACGACTGTCTTTAAGGACCTCTTTTGTGCGCATTATAGTTATAAATACACACATTGTTGCAAATAGAATATACTGTTATTGCATGTTTTCGTTTCTTAGATGTAGTGCCAACTTGCAGGCCTCCAGGTGGTGGATGGAGATCTCCTGGTATTACAATTGATCTCCAGGTAACAGAGATCCATTCGCCTGGAGAAAATGGAAGTCCCTCCCCTCCATAAACCCCGCCTCCTCAGGCTCCACCCCAAAATTCCCAAGTGTTTCCCAAGGTGGAGCTGGCAACCCTAGCACCACATTACCCACCACCTTTTTGGCCCCTGCAGAGTGCTTTTAGAAAGTGGGCAGGGCCAAGTGGGGCTTTTGCCCAGCAAGTCTTCTGAATGGCCGTGCAGATTTTGAAAGGCGCTGCTTCAGCAGCAGCTGCCACCACAGCACAGGGATTTTCATGGTGTGACAAGAAAGCAGCAGCCATTTTGTGGCTAACTCTGCCTCCTGCAGCTAGGGTTGCCAACCTCCAGGTGGAGGCCTGGAAATCTATTGGAATTACAAGTTCACTCCAGATGACAGAGATCAGTTCCCCTGGAGGAAGTGGCTGCTCTGGAAGGTGAACTCTATGGCGTTATACCCCAACCTCCAGCTGGCACCTAGAGATATCCTGCTATTGATCTCCAGCTGATCAAGATCAGTTCCCCTCGACAAAATGGCTGCTTTGGAGGGTGGACTCTGTGGCATGATATCCTGCTGAGGCCCCTCCCCTCCTTTTTAAAAAAATATAAGCTTTATAAAAGCATCAGACCTAGAACAAGGATAACAACTACAAAGAAAACCATATATGTACAAGAATAGAAGGGTAAATAGGTACATGCAGAGTAACCAACCCTTAAAAAGTGTACCAAAGTCACTGATAACCAGCAAGGGTTGCAGTTAAGAAGAACCAAAATGCAGCTGTGATATAGTTACTCAGTGTTACATTGTATAGTCAATTATATTGTTTACCACACGTATACATGCAAAGGTTATAATGGATAAATATTTTAAATAAATGAAGTACTCGTGCCAAAGGCATGAGTGCTTTATTTGAAACATTTACTTCATTTATTTAAAACATTTATCCATTATAACCTTTGCATGTATACGTTTGGTAAACAACATGATTTTTTAAATATAATATATTTATTGATTTTCAAACATAAAAAACCAAAAAGAGACAAATTCATCTCATCTTATCTTCATCAAAGTATTCTAACATAACAAGTTCAGTCTAGTTTTTCCATCCTACCATCCGCTTTTCGTATATTAGGAGACATTCAAAAGGGGTATTTTAATGAAGGTCATCAGGTTTTAATAACTGAAAATACATGTACTCACGTTGTAATCCTTATCTGTTTTGCTGTATATTTTGTTGTGTTAAAATTTTCAGTAGTCTCTAAAACGGGTGTTCGCAGCTTCAGCAAAACATGTTTTGCGGCCATGTTTGCTCCATTCATTCCTCCTGCTTCGAGACGCTCACAGTCTCCCCCCGCTTGCTGCTGCTCACGGGGTGACTGGACAAGTCTCCTGCTACCTGACCTCCCTCTGAGAGGTCTGGTGGAGCCCAGCGAGGTCGCATGGACCCGTGGGGCCCCAAAGGGGGCAAGGAAGGCCAGGGATGATTGGGAGCATCCCAAAAATCACCCGCGGCGCTACCCGAAAGTCATCGGTAAGCAACATAATTGACTATACAATGTTACACTGAGTAATTATATCACAGCTACATTTTGGTTCTTTTTAACAACCTCCAAGTGGGGCCTGGAAAACTCCTGGAACTACAAGTGATCTCCGGGTGACAGAGGTCAGTTCTGCTGGAGAAAATAGCTGCTCTGGATGGTGAACTCTATGGCATTATACCCCAACCTCTGTAGCATGATATCCTGCTGAGGTTCCCTCCCCTCCTTAACCCCCTCCTTCCCCCACCCCATAGATGGCAACCTTAAATGAGATCCCTCCCCTTCCCCAAACCCCGCTCTCCCTAGGCTCCACCCCTCCAAATCGTCAAGAATTTCCCAACTTGGAGGTGGCAGCCATTTTGTGGCAGCCATTTTGTGGCTGTGCCCACTGGGCGGTGTCAGAATTCCAAAGGTGCCCATGGGCTCAATAATGCTCGGGAGTTCGGAGCCAGGACCCCTGCTCAACTATTTTCAGAAGGAAGGAGGAATCCTTTTCCTGGACTGGACTTCTGTAGATGGCAGAAGGGGTGGTGGTGGGGAGATCCCTCAACACCGAAAACATGCTTGTGAGGATTCAGTTCCGTTTCTTTTGGACACGCTATTTTTCTATGAGCATTTCCCCTCCACCCCTACAACCATGGGCAGACATTCAGCTATGCAGCCTGAAGGGACACAGCCTGGCTTAGTTTTTCCTAATAGGAAAGAAAAAAGATGTGGGGGAAACTTCTGGCACTTGGCTGAGCTGGGCTCAGAGGCCTTGGCAGAGCTCTGGCGGTGCTCTAGAACAGCCAAGTAGCCAAGTTGTTGGGGCGGGGGGGGGAGATATTAAAGGGAATGAGAACACTGTCAAACCCACGAGGGCCGTCAAGGCTATTTATTGTACCAAGCTGGGAATGCAGCTCTCTCTGAACATTTACACAAACAACTTGCAGCAATGCCATCGATGAGGCAAGCATTAATTTGTTAGAAAATCAATATAAGCCGCAGAAGCCAGTGTTTGATTTGGCACGATGGCACAGGGGGAGGGTTCTCTGAACCTGGGGCAAGGAAGTCATTGACACATGGCGGGGTTTTTTGATCACATCTTCCACCTTTCCCAACATTTCTCAGAGTAAAGGCATTTCTTTATGACTTCTCCAAGACAGGGAGAGCAAGCCCCTTCCGTGGGGTCATGACATTGGCGACAATCCCAACCTAAAAGCACCAAGCTTGTGTATCTGGAAATGAAAAAATCAAAGCTCAAGACAATAATGGCCCTGGAGGTGAACAGTTGGCACAAATAATATATATATTGCCTAGTAAAGAAGAATAGATTGGATTTATACCCTGAATTAGAACTGATAATGAAGCTCAAAACAATGCATCCACGTGGACTGAACTGAGACCTATTCTCAGCTATGCTGCCATGATGTTTGTGGACTCAACTGAGACCTAGGTTTCCTATTCTCAGCTATGCTGCCATGATGTTTATGGGCTGGGGTTCATTTGCTTGACCTGTGTACCAGCCGCTGCTGCATTCCTTCTTTGCTTCTGTAGTACTTCATTATCACTGACCTTGTAGATTGCATGTGTAGTGTCTGGGCATCATGTAACTGTGGGATAGCTTGGGATAGCTTTTGATTCTCAGCTTCGGCTCTAAAAGCCTGGGGCCCCTTCTCCCACACGCGGGAGTTAGGCCAATTGGCCTATGAATGGGGGAGGGTGCATATGAATACCCTATGTCCCATTGTGCTTGTAGAAACATCACCATTTCTAACACTGACCATGTTACTGCATCTATAGCTCTGCAATAAAGTATAACCTTTCTGACAAGCGTGTACTCAGTTGTTGGCTGTGGAACCTGACACCTATCTCATTACCGATGCTGATTTCTCCATGCCTATAATCCCTCTGCATATCTTACCTAATCCAATCATGCCTGCTATTGTCATTCACCTGCTATTGTCATTTGCCTGCAACATCTGAAATCACTCAACCTTCCAATAAATAGGACAGATGGACTCCCATTCTAGCTGTATCTGAAGAAATGAGCAGTGACTCACGAAAGCTCATATGGCTGCCACATATTTTGTTAGTCTTCAGGGTGCTACTAGATGCTTGCTCTTTTCTATGACTTCCAAAGGCCACCAAAAAGTGCCTGGCGACCGATGGCAGGGTTGTGAGGTGCGGCAAGGTCGCCTACTTACAGGAAGCTCTTGCCGCAGAGTTCCTGGCAATGTCTAGAGCTACCTGGAAGTGACAAAGGGTAGCTCTAGGAATTGCTGGAAACTCTATGGTAGAACCCAGAAGTTGTCATCAATGGGACCTGGAGGCGGGAGATCCCTCACTCCCACTGGGGGCTTGGCAGCCCTAGGACTGGGGCCTACACTGGCGCTGCTCAAAAGATTAAAGAATAACGCAGCTCCATTGGCTTCACTGGAGGAGCTCCTGAATTCTGTGAGAGGGTGGAACATGCCCATAAAGAGCACAAGTCACAGCACAAGTTTTCTGACAGTGTGGGAAGGCCCTAATAGAACAGGGAAAAGGAGAAGAGGAGGAAATTGAAGCACAGAAGGCGGCTTGGGGATCTCTACATTCTCATCGTATTGCCTATGTCTTTGTTGACAAATTCACAGACTTGCAGCTTCCATAAAAACGGAGATTCCTGCACCCACTGAGCTCCATTTTCCCCTCAACAGGCTGCCCAGATGTGTACCTAGACTAGAGGAGGGGAAAACAGATTTGAGACAGCCCCAGCTTACATATAAACCAGAGTTGAAACCATGTGAGACCAGGGATGCCAGCCTCCAGGTGAGAACTGGGGATCCCCCAGAATTACGGCTCATTCGGCAGACTACAGAGATCAATTCCCCTGGAGGCTGGACTCAATGGCTCCTTTCACATTACCATTCTAAACCGGATGTTATCCATGGTCGGCCCAGTTCCGAGTAAAGTGATACAGGGTGTGACAGAATGAGCACACTCTGGCCTGTAGGCCCTGTTCCACCCTGCCCTCCAAGGTTTTCCCATGAAATTCACTGGTTTAGGATATACAAGAGAGTACTTCTTCACATATGGCACTAGCTGCCATAAAAGCTAGCACAGTGTAGCAGATAGTGTCGGAACAGTATTGTATGAGACCTGTGTTTGAATCTCCGCTTCTTCCATGGACGCTTGCTGGGTGCCCTTGCACTCATCACATACTCACATCCCAGGATGGCTGTTGTAAGAAAATACAGGAGGGGAGAATGGCGTTCTTCTAAGCCACTTTGAGTCCCAACTGGGCAGGAAAGTGGGATATACATAAATAAATAAATATAAATGCATACAAGACATGCTTTAGATGATTCTAAAAGGCGACTGGGCCAATCTATGGGAGACAGGTGTGTCCATCTCCATAGCTGCAAGAATTGAAGGGAATCTCCACGCAGAGCTGGAATGGATTAGGGAAGGGAGAGAAAAACCACAAGAGGAAGCTGTTGGCTTCAAATCCTGGCTGTGGTCTTTCCGGAAGCATCTGAATGGCAACTCCTGGAAGGAGAGGCTGGGCTAAATGCAGCAGAGGCGATGATTAGTGGACACCTGAAGGACGGAGTAAAGGGATGGGGAGACCCCCTTGCCATGAAGCAGTCTAGAGATCTTGCCCTCGGTTACGGAAAAGCTGGCCTTCAGAATTCCCTAAATAGACGAGGGGCGATTTCTCACTAGAGCTGCCTCGCAGCACAGCGCCGTTTGCCCCGATACAAACATGTCAATTTCACACCCGAAGCTCCGGGGCTGCATTTTGACTCAGGGCTTCCCCCGATTTCCTCCGCAGTTTCGTGATCCTGGTTTTTGACTAGAGGAGGGGAAAGATCCCTCCCTTGGGTGTGAAATTGACATGTTTGTGTTGGGACAAACGGTGCTGTGCTGCGAGGCAGCTCTAGTGAGAAATCGCCCCAGGACAAACGCGGGCAACTTTAAGCCAGTCTCATGCTGATTTGGACCAGGTTCTGAGGCGTTGCATTCATACGTGGGGTAACATCCATCAGGGAAGCCTTCTGCAAACAGACTCGAAACATCTGCTGGAATTGCACCTTTCGGTTGCGAAACAGCTAGACTGTCCCCTGCATTGTTCTCAGCACAGTCTGTCCAGTTTGTGTGACAATAAGCAGAGGGGGAAACCCCTCAGAGAGATGTTGCAACCGAAAGAAGATAAAACAGAGAAGGTAGAACAGACAGAGAGGACACCAAATAGACTGAGCTTCATATCACGTGACTGGCACTGAGTAATCTCCTAGTGTCAGGAAAGGTCAATGAGACACAATTTCAAAACTGTCTGTGCTGGAACTAGGAGAAGAGCAGTTTGTTCCTAGTCCCTAGGATGTGGGGATGTGTCATTTGGGGTGGTCTAAAGATTGCTTTAGGGTGCAACCTGGTCCAAGTGTCCACCTGTGTAATTGTCCTGGGGCATTCCACATTGGAGTGGCTGGCATGAGAACTGGACTTTGGACCAGGAAACAGCATATGTCCCCTTGAAGGGAAGAGTCCCCTGAATGTAGGGGTGTATGATTTATGGTGGTCCAAACCAATGCTCCCTCTAAGCTGTGGAGTCTTGTGAGCAAAAATTCTACTTTGTAAGCTACTGGCATTAAAGTTGTGAGCGAGCGGTTTGGCTTCTGCATAGAAGAGAAGAAGAAGAGATTGGATTTATACCCCGCCCTTCACTACCTAAAGGTGTCTCAGAGCGGCTTACAAACTCCTTTTCCCTTCCCCTCCCCACAACAGACACCCTGTGAGGTGGGTGGGGCTGAGAGAACTCTGACACAAACTGCTCTTTTTCAAGGACAGCTGTGCCAGAGCTTGTGACTGACCCAAGGTCACATCAGCAGGTGCAAGTGGAGGAGTGGGGAATCAAACCCGGTTCTCCCAGATTAGAGTCCGCACACTTAACCACTACACCAAACTGGCTCTCTAATCAGTTTGCTCTGGAGCCCTCCTTCCTGAGCTAGGACAAAAATCTGTGAGCTGGAGACTAGAAAACTGAGCTAGCTCACACTAACTCAGCTTAGAGGGAACACTCGTCCAAACCTTATTTTGGGGTTCAGAGCTTTCTAACTCTCCTCAAGTTTGGGGGGCTGAATTCATTAATAAGTCACAAATAAGGACCTGGGAGCCAACTTCAGCCTCCTGAGTGGGAAGAGGGAGAGAAGCTGGCCCTGTCAAAATCCCCTCCTTCCATACGACCATTTTTAAAAGGCTTGAAAAAAGAAGAAGAGGAAAACTATTAAATGTGAAAAATGTACACTGATCTTTAAGGACAGGACAATTTATTTGAAGAACAGTAAAAATCCAAGGCTTTACACGTGGTAAGAGAATGCACCACTTTTTAAAGAGCAATGCGTTGGCACTCCGACACTGGGGCTGCCCAACTGGATTCCCTCATGGGCACAGAGGATCACAGAGGAAGTTCAGCCCCTCAAGACAGGCCGCGGAGGTGTTTCTGTCAGCAAGCTGACAAGCAGACGCAAAGCCCAGCCTTGCAAAGAGGGTGCCTGCCAAGCCAGCAAGAGCTCTCTGCTTCTGGCCCAGAGTGGTCTGGGAGCTACATTGAGTCAGGCTGGGGTTGCTGAACTGGTAATCTGCCAGGTCGGGTGTGTGTGTGTATGTGTATGTGTGGGTGAGTGTGTGTATGCACGCATGCGCACAGAGGTTGCCTCTGCCTGGTGAGATAAAGGCAGAAAGAACAAGGATGCTGATGCTATAGAAAGCTTGCTGCATTAAGTGAAACATTTATTTTGGCAGGTTTAATGCTTCCACACAAAATATTTTATCATTTCAAAACATTGTCGTTCCCCCCCCCCAGACAGACAGACAGACGGACGTTCCTTAGCAACGGCGTCCTTGCGGGCATCCCAAACTCACTGTGAAGGCTGCACGGGGACCCTCGGAGAGCACTGGGAGGCACAGCTCATCCTCTCCAAGATACTTCCCTGCTCAGGCTAGAGCACCTGAGGTCCGCTGTCCCATCCAATCCAGATGGACGGACAACAACCCTGTCTCTTTCCTTAGCAACGGCGTCCTTGCGGGCATCCCAAACGCACTGCAAAGGCTGCACAGGGGTGCTCGGAGAGCACTGGGAGGCATAGCTCATCCTCTCCAAGATACTTCCCTGCTCAGGTGGGAGCACCTGAGGTCCACTGTCCCATCCAGTCCTGACCCTGGTGGAAATCTGTGCTGTGGGCAGCTGAGCGGAAGAGGTTCAGAGATCTATCAAAGAGAAAGATAGAGATGGAACTGTAGCCGGCTTTTCATTAACTCACTGGGTTTCTTGCTGGTTTTGCATGTTTCTGTCAGCAAGCTGCCAAAAGTTTATTCTTGTCTATATGATCCTCTATCCGCTCCCCCCCCCTGCGTAGATGCGCTCAGTTTGTCATGCGCACATCTCCCCAGTAGCTCTGCATTCTTTTCAGTATACGCCAGCCATGCTTTGATGTAACGTTATCTAGACAAGGCCACAGGTGGAACAGCAAGAGAGCTTTGCTTTGTCTTTAATTAGTAGAGACTGTGAGAATCGTATGCTTATTTATAATAAAATAGCAGTTGCTTTCCCAAGGTTTAGGCGCGCAAGAAACCCTTTGGCCGCGCGCGGGAACCATGTTTATTGGCTATAATGATTATGAACTTGCTTTAACCTTTCCAGCTCTCCGAGCTATCGTTATTCTGAACAGTGGCCCTGTTCAAGTGCTTCATGGCTTCAATAAAGTAAAACCTTCTTGCAAGTGTGTACTACGTTGTTTGCTGTGGGGACCTGACAGTTTCGTGTAGTGGTGGACTCATATTGGGTTCGACATTTGGTCCGTCTGATTGCATAAGGTGTTTCTTTTGTCTTTGATGTTAATTCAAGCAGTTACAGGAACAGAAGACGTATTGCCCTTTAACAGAGTCCGTAGGTTTCGGAAGCTGATCTCCTCCTGCAATAACTACCCCCCCATTGCTTTCAAGCCGCCTCCCTCCTTCTCCTTCCCTCTCTGGCTTTCTCTTTCCTTCTCATTTCCCCAGCTTCCCAGCCTCTTTCTTCTTCCCCATTTGTTCAACAAATCTCTGCCCAATTCGGAAGAAGGGAGCTGTGACTCTTGAAAGATCACACCCGGAAAATTGTCTCCGTTTCTGCTACTGGACTGGAATCCAGCTCTTCTACCCCCGGACCACCATGGCTGTCCTCTGAGACGACCTCCTTCCCTCCCTCTGCCCCTCCTCAGGTGCTCCCCTCCACCAGAGTGCCCCACGCAGAGATCCGCCCAGCACACCCGGTCACCACGCTGCCCGAGAGAGAGGGGCACAGACTTCCAGCGGCAATTCATGCTGAGCAGAACCCTGAGGAATCAAGAGTCCCTCTAGCGTGGAAAGAGGCCTTCTGTGTGGGCAAAACCCACAAAATCAGACAACAGAGCAGACTGGGAGGATCAGGGAGAGGGCACCATCTCAGTGCATGAAGCTCTGGCAGGTACTGACATGACGGGAGGGTAGGGAGCTGCGGGGAGGGGGGCGGGACAGAATCCGTTCGGGGTACGCTCCAACCACCACCTTAGGTTTACCTTATGCAGATGAGCAGCAGGCCCTGCAGAGCTCCGTCCAGGGGGTCCTCTTCATGCAGAGCCTCCAGGGCGTAGGTGGTCAGGACGGCACAGCTGTGGATGGACGGCTGCTCATCGGACCACGTCCCTCTGAGGGCTAAGAGGGGAAGGAAGGAGAGAGGGGTCAGAAGTCACCCGGCTGAAGAGAGTGCACGGGGGTCCCCTTCGGAGGGGGGAAGGAGGCCGAAGGGGTGTCCGGTCCATCCCACCAGGCAGGCAATTCCACCCCGAACAGGGTTTTCTTCCAGGACCGCAGCAGGGCCGGGAGGAGGAGGCCTGCGGAGATGGGCGGCAGGGAGGCTTCGGCTCCTGTCAGGCACACTCCCCAGGCGATGCAACACCAGCGTGGGAGTCGTGTGGCTAAACCCGTTTGACTTCTGGTGTCGGGCTCTGAGGACAAGGGAGGGGGAGAAGGCAGATCTGCTGACCGTGGATCTCCTGGCCATGTGGGGCACTGGAGCCTGGAGCACCAAACCCAGGTCTGAGGGACTCGGGTTAAATCTCCCTTCAGCCAGGGAGCCGGACCGAGTGTCCTCAGACCAGTGACCCCCTTCGCCTGACCGGCCTCACGGGGCTACTGGCAGGAGGCAGTGAGGGATCTCTCTGGGAGGGAAGGGCCGAAGGGTGACCGGCAGATGCCCCCAAAGGCTTCAGCCGGAAGCAGAGCCAAACTCACCCTTGTTGATGACCTCCAGCTTCCACCTATCCCTTGTTTCTTCCCCAAGTAGACCTAGGCAGAGAAAAGGACACATTTAACAGTCGGATTTCTGTTCTCCTCGTGGGCAGCAAGAGATCCACAGGCACCCGAGTGGAAGCGAGCGCCCTCCCTCCCTCGCGCCACGGACACGGGCCGAGTGGAAGCGAGCGCCCTCCCTCCCTCGCGCCACGGACACGGGCCTCGCCCAGAAAGCCCCCGGCGGCCACAGTCTGAAGCAGGGCAGTTCCCCTGGGGGGTGAACGGGGCTGAGGGCCACACAGATGTTGCCGGGAGACCTCCCCACAGACAGTTCTGCCCAGCCTAACATCTCAGGGATCTTGCGTGCAGTTAAGAAAGGGAGGGGGGAGGGTTCCTCCCTCAAGACCTGAGTGAGGAAGTTTTGGTTTTGGCTGGTATGTCCCCTTGACAGAAGTCTCCTCCTGCCTCTCTAGAGGGGGAGCAAACCCAGCTGGGGGGTTCTTGGCCCTGAGAGGGAGAAGGGAAGGCCTCATTCCTGAGTCCGGAGCCTCACCACATGCACACTCCCCTCAGGCCAAAGGGGGGAGAAGTGACCTGAGTCTCCTGAGGAGGGGGCTGCCTCTGCTGCTCCTGGCCAGAAGGTCAGAAATGCAAGGGAGACATCTGTTATTCAACTAGTCCCATTTTTGAAAATCGAGTTGAAGCAAAAATGCAGCCTTCCTGAACCCAGGCAGGAAGATGACCCAGTGAGCCTGGGGAACGTTATCCCTCCTCCTGGGAAAACTCATCTGCCCTCGCTGCCAGTCCGAGGTGTCAGTAGAAATGTGAAGGCCCGGGAAAAAAACCAGAAAGATTCGGGGGGAAAACGTTTCCCCCCCATTTTTTTCCTGAAGCCTTTTTTGTTTTTTCCCGAACAACTGGAAAAATTGAAAAAAGAAAAGGAAAAAAAATTAATTATAGAACATTTCATTTTAACATGATGAATAAGTGTCAGCTATGCTGCCATGGGGGTTGGGGAGTTCATTCTGTGTCTTGTTAATTGTTATTGCATTCCTATCCCTGCTGTTATGCCTTTGCTGATGTGCAGGAGGAGGTTGTGTTGTCTGGAGAGCTCCTATGTACCGTGAGAGACTCCGAGTTCTCGGCTTTAGTCACCCTAACGGTTGCCTGACTTATCCCGCGTGCGGGAGGGTGCCTAATTGGCCAATGCCATGGGGGGGTGCATACGAATACCCTATATCCTATTATGCGCTACTGGCTGTGGCCATTCTTAACAGTGCCTGTGTTACTGCATCTATAGCTTTGCACTAAAAGTATAACCGTTCCTGAATGTGTGTACTTTGTTGTTAGCTGTGGGTTCTGACAATAAGATACTTTAAGACAAGGTGTTCAAATATTTTCCAAATCATTTCTAAAAAATATGTATGGTATCAGATTGATCTAATTTCTGTGCACTGAGGACAAGCAAGTCCTAGGTTACAAACTGAACTCTCCAATGCAAGAACAAGATGCCTTTCTTCCTTTAGGAGGTGCTATTGTCACAAGAAAAGAAAAAGGTTTCAGTTTTGTTTTTGCATGTGGGTGGGTATTCTGTTTGTAATAATTGTTTGGAGACACTATATTTTTAATAGGCTAGTTGTGATCATTTCATGCCAAGTAAAAATGTCCATAGTCATATTTTATGTTCCTAAAGTAACAGAATGACTTTCAATCTGGAAAAGAAAAAAGAAGTGCTAATGTAGCATTTTTTTCCATTTTTCTGAAAAATTCCGTTTTTTTCTGGGGGGAAACCGGGGTTTTTTCCGAGCGTCAACATTTCCAGAAATTTTACATCTCTAGGTGTCAGGTCCAAAATCTGTGTGGAATTGCCTCCTAGGCAAGAGTGGGAACAGGCCCGCCTTGTGGGGGATGCAGAAAGGGTCACCAGTCCTCAGGCCTCCCTCTGCACATCTGCTGGGGAGGGGAAGACTGATTTTCAGGCATGTGCCAGAGAAGGAGGAGGACTCCCAAAAGTCCCTGGAAGAACCCTGGGCAGGAATGTTCCCCATTCACCTCTCCCCTCTGCCTAGAAGTAGATGGGAGCGAGAGGCCGTCCTATCGAGGGAAGTGGCGCAGTTGAGGGCCTCACTTGGTTCCCTGTCAGGGTGGAGACTCCACTCAGTCTGGGTCTGGGAACGCAAAAGGCTCCTACATCACCACGTACAGAGCGTGCTACTCTCATCACTCCGCAGCCAGGTCCCACTTCGCAGGGATTATGAGGAAAGGTCTTCATGGGTCTTACCTTTAAATCCCTACATTGCCAGGGTGCGGAATACCTAAGGGACCGCCTTTCCTCATATGTTCCCCCAAGGGCACTACGGTCGGGGGCCCAACATCTTTTGGTAACCCCAGGCCCCAGAGATGTCAAATTCGCTGCGACTAGGGCCAGGGCCTTTTCGGTGGCAGTTCCTACCTGGTAGAATGAGCTCCCGGAGTAGACCCGGGTGTCACGGCAGGGCCAGGGAGCGTGGGTCAAACAAGTCAAGTCCAAAGCCTGTCCGCATTTCAGCCGAGTAGTTCAAGCAGCACAGGTTAAACAAGTCCAAAACAGTTCACAAAGCCAGCGTCAAACATACCATACGTCATAGTCCATAAATCAAACTAAGCCAGAGTATCGCAGAGTCGAATTCAGGGTCAAACAATGCCGAGTGTCAAGGAGCCGAAGTTCAGAAGCCGAGTAGCAAACCGTCAGACCTTCAACTGATGCAAAGTTTTTTATGAAATGTCATAAAATGAAATGTCCTGGAAAAGGGATTTTATGAAAAGGAGCACTTTGTAAATAACTTCAAGATGTACAGGAATAAAGAAATGTCCAGCCCGTTATTGATTTTATGAAAAGGAGCACTTTGTGAATAACTTCAAGATGTACAGGAATAAAGAAATGTCCAGTTTGGAGGATTTGTAACCGTGAGGATACTCAACTGAGTTGTTTATGTGTGAAAAAGACGCCCGAAACGAATATTAACTCCGGGGGATTTCGTCCATCTGCTCATCTGTGAGACGTCTTCATCATTCTTGAGACGTTCTTATCTTCTGTGAAAACATTGTATTGTTATTATTGATGTTATAAATACAAATTGGAGTATGTACATTTTGCACTTTTTGCAGTAGTTCTGTCGTGTTGGTTTCTATCATACTGCAGCCCCCTTTATTATTAGTGCCAAAGGGAGTGCAGCCAGTCAGCCCTGCAACAGAACCAGCGTCTGCGTGGAACTGTGAGTGGCACCCAAGATCCAAAAATCTTCCCTGGCCGAACACAGTGCAAAATGCTGCTGATTGGGTCTAAAGCTCTGAAGGGCCCAGGATGAGAGCCCCTCAGGACGGCTTCACCTGTCAGAACCCACAGCCAACAACGAAGTACACGCATTCAGGAATGGTCATACTTTTATTGCAGAGCTATAGATGCAGTAACATAGGCACTGTTAAGAATGGCAGCGGCCCCATGGGCATAATAGGATATAGGGTATTCGTATGCAAAAAAAACCCCAGCACTGGCCAATTAGGCACCCTCCCGCACACGGGATAAGGCTTAGAGACCGTTAGGTAGCTGAATCTGAGAACAAACACTCTCCCACAACACCTAGGGAAATTCCAGACACTACAACACCCTCCTGCACATTGCTATTGCTTTCCTTTCAGGTTGATTGCTACTGCATTCCTTTCTGTGCGCACAGCAGAGAAAGCACAGAAAGGAATGCAGTAGCAATCAACCTGAAAGGAAAGCAATAGCAATTAACCAGACACAGACCAACCTCCCCAACCTTTAAGGCAGCATAGCTGACATACTGCCCTCTCAAAAATTAGCGTCTCCCGACCATTCCGGGAGGTCTCCCGGTCATTCCGGGAGGTCTCCTGGTTTGACCGGGAAGTCACGATGGAACTGTCGTAACAGTTCAGGGGCCCGAATATCCCCTACTTCCACCCAATCAAGGTGCTGGGGTCCGAAGTCCACCCACTCAACCAAATACATCAACTTTCCCCGTTTGATCTTAGAGTCCAAAATTTTAGATATCTCATAATGTTCCTCGCCCTCAATCATGATAGGAGGGGGCACTGGTTTCGATGGACGCCAGGAGCTGGAACCTGAATCTCTCTTCAGGAAGCTGAAATGAAATACAGAATGCAATTTTCTCAATTTTTTGGGCAAGTCCAAATCCACAGCAACATCATTGATGATCTTTTTCACCTTAAACGGGCCAATGTATTTCCAACCCAATACCAGAAGCTGGAACCTGAATCTCTCTTCAGGAGGCTGAAATGAAATACAGAATGCAATTTTCTCAATTTTTTTGGCAAGTCCAAATCCACAGCAACGTCACTGATGATCTTTTTCATCTTAAACGGCCCAATGTATTTCCAACCCAACTTCCGACTTGGCCCCTACTTGGGGAGATGAGTACGTGAGACCTACAATCTAAAGGTTCCAGTACGCATCGAGGGAGGCCAAGAGTGGGAATACCTGGCAGGGCTCTTTTTGTAGCAGGTACTCATTTGCATATTAAGCGACACACCCCTAATGTAGCCAATCCTCCAAGAGCTTACAGTAGCTCCTGTAAGAAGAGCTCTGTAAGCTCTTGGAGGATTGGCGACATTAGGGGGTGTGGCCTAATATGCAAAGGAGTTCCTGCTACAAAAAGAGCCCTGCCGGGCTGTTCGCTGGTCGGAAGGAAGGCGCGGACAAAGCTCAGGGCCTCTGCCTCCACAGCCAGATCTTCAACTCCTGGAAAAGGGAATTCTATGCTCAGGCGATGACAAGACAGTTTCTCATACAGACATAAAACAGTTCTGAATCTTAGTGGCCAGGGAAGAAGGGAAAAAGAACAAACAGGTCCCATCCCTGCCAGAAACTCCCAGAGGCTTTGGAAACGCCCACTTGTTTCTCACCCAAACAACCAGGGCCTCTGTATCTCTCTCCCCTATTTGACTTATACTGGCTGTCCACCACTTATACTGTCAAGGCTTCCTTCCACCCAAGAATTCTGGGGATTGTAGTCTAGGAAGAGGGCCTAGAGACACCACTGATCCCTCCTCCCAGAACTAGTTCTCAGGGTTTCCTAAGCAGAGGAAAGGGCCACATGGCTGATTTAAGGGCTGAACTACACAGGGGTCTTTTCCTGGAGGAGCGCACAGGAGCGAAGCTCCGGCAGTAAAGAGCCCAGGGGGTGGGCACATGCAACAAGCCCCACCCCCTGCTCCCAGCAGCCCTCAGTCAGAGCAAGAAGCAGCCAGGTAAGTTGCAGAGCCTCCCCGCCCCCCGGTCCAAAACAGTCCAGTGGCACCTTTAAGACCAAGTTTTATTCAGGTACAAGCTCTCCCTCCTCTGCGAGGACAGATCTGCACATCCCCCCCCCCCACAATAGCTAGCAATCCAAAACAGTCCAGTGGAGCCTGAGTGGTGGATGTTGCCTTCTGACACACTTCCGGTAATGTCAGAGGGTGTGGCATATGCAAATAAGTTATGCTAATGAGCTCCTGCACCTCTTTTTCTACGAAATGGCCCCCGGAACTGTGGAAGATCCGTCCCTGGCTCCCCAGAAGTGAAAGTGAGCCTCAAAAAGCAGCTGGGGAGGGCTGTGGTGCGAGGAAGGGGTATTTCTTCAACCCGTTCCCCCAAGCTGTCTTCTCAACAGAAATCTCACACATACCCATCAATGAGCTGCTATTAGCCCTTGCTAGAAAAAAGGCCGGCTCCTAGAGCGAATAGCAGTGCAGGGAATGCGATTGCCGTGCAGAAACTGGTGCCCTGGGAAAGGGATAAGGCCTCTCCTTCCCCGGCTGGGGCTCAAAGGCAAATCAGCCACTGCTGAAATTTTAAAGGGATGACATGCCCGAAGGTGGCAGTTCTCCCCCTTTAAGCTCCGTCACACGGTTATTAAAAACAATGTTTAAACGGTGTCTAGTTTTAGTGTTTAGACAAGTTCAGGATCTTACGGAGGCCATTTTCAGGGTAAAAGTTTAAAGGGAAGTGTTACAGCAGTCGGGTTGAAGTGGAAATCGCTGTTCTGCACACGCGCATGCCCAAACTGAGAGAGAGAGAGAGAGAAAAACAACAGCGAAGCACACTCCAAGCACACTCCTGCGTGTGGACAGCGGGAAGCGATGTGGCTGCGCATTGATCCAGAGCAAGGAGGTGAGTCTGATCGTGATTCTCCGGGTTAAAAAAGAACCACTCCCAGCATGCCGTCTGACCGCACCCATGGAGTGTCACTCCAGGAACAAGCGTGACCAGGTAAGCAGGGAGCTCAGAAAGAAAGAGTCTGCCTCCCTCAAGCTCCGGGGATGCGCTCTGAGGGTCTGGGAGACCTGGGCAGGGAACCACGGCAACCGGCACCAACCCCATTGAACCTAGAACCTTCCCTCCAACTGCCACCTCCGGCAGGTTCTCCGAAGCAGAAGGAGGGCCAAGGCACCATTTTCTAAACAGGTAAAGGGGCAGGGGGAGCGACCAGGCTTGCCCGCTTGGAAACCGGCCCTTCCAGCCGTCCCTCTCCTGTCCGTCTGATCTGCCGCATTTATCAGGGGAAGTCCTTGAGCTCCAGGCCTCCAGGAGAAGCTCCAGCTGCCCCTTTCTGCATGTTAAACCTCCATTAGAGGGACAGGACACTGCGGGTGCCAACTCCAGGTGGGAAAATTCCTGGAGACTGCTGGTGGAGTCTAGGGACAGCCGGGTTTGGAGAAGGGAGGGTACTTAGTGGGAATGAATATCGTAAACTCCACCCTCCGAAGGAGCCATTTTCTAAAGGGGAACTCCTTTTTGAAGGCCCTGTCATTCCAGATCTCCGGGGCCCACCTGGAGGTTGGCAAGCCAAGCTCCATCCCTTCCGGTGGGAAGCCTGAGGGGAGGCAGAGATGGTCCCCAGCCGGACCAGCTGACGATGGGCTCCGTGGCCCTCCGGGCCCAGAAGGACACGAATGGGGCCAGGCCAGAGGAGGAACCAGGACCACCCCCCGCCCACCCCGGGAGGGGAGGGTGGAGGCCCCCCTGGCCAGACCTGGAGCCCCGCAAGGATGAGGACACCTGGCCTGTGTCCCCCGGGGAGGGAGGGGAAGAGGGGCCCAGAGCGGCAACAGAGTGTCGGGTTGGGCACCCCGGCCTCTGCCCCCCACCTTTAAGATCTGGGGTCTCACTCCGGTAACACCTGTAAGTGGGAAACTATGGGGTGAAGGCAAGTAGGGTCTGCCTCCTTCGAGCTCCAGATTTGCTCTGAGGGTCTGGGAGCCCTGGGCAGGGAACCATGGCAACCGGCACCAACACCTTTGAATCTGGAACCTTCCCTCCAACTGCCGCCAATGCTCCCTCTAAGCTATGGAGTCTTGTGAGCAAAAATTCTGCTCTGTGACCGACTGGCATTAAAGCTGTGAGCGAGCGATGTGGCTACTGAGAACTGGATTTATACCCTGCTCTTCACTTGGAGTCTCAGAGCGGCTTACAGACTCCTTTCCCTTCCCCTCCCCACAACAGACACCCTGTGAGGTAGGCGGGGCTGAGAGAGCTCTCTCCAGAACTGCCCTTGAGAAAACAGCTCTGAGAGAACTACGGCTTGCCCAAGGTCATCCAGTGGCTGCAAGTGGAGGAGTGGGGAATCAAACGCAGTTCTCCCAGATTAGAGTCTGCACACTTAACCACTACACCAAACTGGCTCTCAGTAGTGACGGAAGTGGAAAACGGGTGAGTTTTCGAAGTTCTGTACTTACTGTGCGGTTCTGTGTTAGGTTTTAGACCTTTGCACACAAAATATCTCAAGGAAACTTAAAATTGGAGGAGGGGGATTGAGTATGGTATAATTGTTGGTTCCCAACGGGGAAACTCACAATGTGGTATTGTCACAGCAAGCATTCTTTTATCTCTCTAATGTTGCAGTGGGAAGAATGCAGACATGGTGGGCCACTGATTTCTGTAGCCGACTCGTGGCTGCTCTCATATGTAGCTTTGACTTCTGTAGATCTCTTTCCGTAGAAGATGGATAAGGAAACTGCAGTCGCTGAGAATTGTTTTTAAAGTAGCTTTTAAAAAATGATGAGCAAATGTTACAGGCATCGATTCCTGTGGAGAAAATGGCGACTCTGGTAGGTGCCCTTTATGGTATATACTCCCTTGAGGTCCCTCTTCTCCCTAAACCCCACCCTCCCCGAGCTCCACCCCCAAATCTCCAAATCTGAAGTGGGTAACTCTTTGTCCGTCTTTCTGCCTTGCAAAGACTCAGGGCTGCCGGAATTTAACAGGCAGAAAGCAGATAGTATTAAGACCTGTTCTTGCGCGCATCAGTTTGGTGTAGTGGTTAGGAGCACAGACTCTAATCTAGGATAACTGGGTTTGATTCCCCACTCATCCACATGATGCTGTTGGTGTGATATTGGGTCACTTACAAGTTCTCTCAGAATTGTTCTTGAAGGAGCAGTTCTTGAAACAGCTATCTCAGCCCCACCTACCTTACAGGGTTTCTGCTGTGGGGAAGGGAAGGAGAAGGAAATTGTAAGCAACTCTGAGACTCCCTGGGTAGTGAAGGGCGGGGTATAAATCCAATCTCCTCCTCCTCCTCCTCCTCCTCCTCTTCTTCTTCGTAAGATGCAAGCAGGCTTCACTTTATTGCCAGCATGGCATCAACTCCCCACATTAATAATTACCATATGGCCTTGTGTGTAGTACAGCCAGGAGATCCTAAAATTGTCTGGCAGCTGGAAGTCCTACCTGTTTTAGCATTATGCACCACTAGGTGGAGAGCTAGGCAAGAAACGATTGAGAGGTGGTTTGCCATTGCCTGTCTCTGCGTCACAGCCCTGGTATTCCTTGGAGGTCACCCTTCCAATTCCTACCCATGGCCAACCCATGGCCAACCCTGGTATTTTTGGCCACTGTGTGACAGAGTGTTGGACTGGATGGGCCATTGGCCTGGTCCAACTTTGGCTTCTCTTATGTTCTTATGAGCTAGCTCATAGTTTTTTAGCCTCAGGCTCACACATTTTTGTCTTAGTTCAGGAAGGAGGGCTCCAGAGCAAGCTAATTTATGCAGCAGCCAAATCGCTCCCTCACAACTTAAATGCCAGTAGCTCACAAAGTAGAGTTTTTGCTCACGAGACTCCACAGCTTAGAGGGGGCATTGTGTTGGACTGGATGGGCCATTGGCCTGATCTCACATTGGCTTCTCTTATGTTTTTATGACCCAGAGTTAACAACGCCACCACCCCTCCATTTACATTCTGTAACATCCAGCTCAGTCCCAGTGAGTCCAAAGCATGCCTGGTGTTTTGCACCGATCTGGTTGGTCCTAAAGGAAATATGACACAGGATTCATCCTTGTTTTTTGGATGCCGTGCAGACCAATATGGCTGTACCCCAGGAAGACGAGCACAGGCCGTTTCCACCTCCCTCTGCTTCCCATTCCCTTCCCGCCCTCCAACTCACGAAACATTTGGCGGCTTGCAGTGAAGTGTCTTCCTCAGCTGCCTGCTCCCGTCCCCTCCCTGCCTCGCTTATCAAGCCTGCAGCGGCAAATAATAATAACCCTCGCTTGCATGGCCAGACTCAAGTCCCGAGCCTGTCTAATTTTAAACGCCCACCTGTCAGCACCCTCTTTGGACGCGGCTAAAAAAGAAGCACTTCCTCAAACCTGATTTTGTAGTCTCGCCTCACAGTCCCATCTCGCTTCCACACATTCCACACACGAGAGAGGCAATCCTTTTGTTTTCCTACCCTCCCAGCAGGTCTTGTGATCGAAGAGAGACCCTTTCCCGCTAACTGTCTCCAGCCAGGGGCCGCAAAACCAGGAACCGTGCGTGCAAACAATACGGAGTGTAATCTTGTTCTCCGAGTTATGTTAAGTGGTGACTGCCCGCCTGGCTTCTCTTCCCCTCTCGGCCGCCGCTTCTTGGATTTCAATTCCAAACATGGTTATCTATTTGGGGTCTTTCCATTGCCCCGTGCTGTACATTCCAGCTCCAGCCACAAGTGCCCTGGGCTTCGCTCTCCTCCGCCCCTGGCGTGCCCTCCCCGTCGCTCTGACATCGGCTCTATTTCCACTTCTCCCATGGCCGGGGAGGGAGCAGGCCGCAGCTAATCTACCCAGCTCCGTTTTCTCAAAGGAAAAGGTCTTGTCCTCTCCAGCACTGGATTTCTGGCACGGATCTAGACAGTCGGCCGGGTCAGGGTTCCCCGCAAGAGCGCCGAGAGAGCCGTTTGGTCCACTCCAGTGGGGTGTTCCATCCCTGGCGTCGTTTCATGCAAACGCCTCCCTAATTTCCACAATGCTCCTCTACGGTTTCCAAAGAGGTGGAGCCGCTGCTTAGTTCCCGTTCCAGCGATCGGTTTCCGTTGCTACAGCGCAATATCACGTCGTCCGTGGCAGACAGGCCACGGGAAGATGAGTGCCAACAGCACCCTCCTGGACCGGATCATTTTCCACCCAACTCTGTGCGACCAATGGAAGTTCTTTTCCGAAGGAGCGACCTACCACCTGGGCGGCTGCATCTTCCTCCTGGGATTCATGGGAGGCAGCGGCACCTACGGCACCATCTACATCTTCGGCTTCATGGCCACCGGCTTCCTCTGCTGGGCACTCTGGGGGTGGCTGGACGCCTGCGGAGTCGACATCTTCACCTGGAACCTGCTCCTGGTGCTGATCTGCGCGCTCCAGCTAGCACACCTTGTCTACCAGCTCCGGAAGGACACGGTGTCTGAAGACTTCCAGCAGCTCTACAAGCAAGTGTGTCAACCGCTCCAGGTGCCCCTCCAGGTGTACAAAGAGATTGTCAAGTGCTGCGAGGAGCGGGTGCTGCCCTTGGCCAGAGACCAGACCTACGCCGTGGAGGGCAAGACGGCCATCGATCGCCTGTCCCTCTTGCTGTCGGGCAGGTAGGCCTCTTGTCCTCTGCCAGGCCTTGGTGTTTCCAAAGCCATTGAAAAGGAAACAAGAATGGCGTATTCCACTCCCTTTGCAATCTTATGGAGAGGAAGGGAAGCGTGAGCTGCTTCAGACTTAACCTTGGTCTAAAGGGGGGGGGGAGCCCCAATATGGTGCCCGTGGGCAGTGTTCCCTCTAAGCTGAGTTAGTGTGAGCTAGCTCACAGGTTTTTTTAGCCTGCAGCTCACACGTTATTGTCTTAGCTCAGGAAGGAGGGCTCCAGAGCAAACTGATTCATGCAGCAGCCAAATTGCTCACTCACAACTTTAATGTCGGTAGCTCACAAAGTAGAATTTTTGCTCCCAAGACTCCACAGTTTAGAGGGAGCACTGCCCGTGGGCACCTTGCTGCACAATGACACCTTTCCTGGCATTGTTTTTAGAAAACGGATAGGGCCAGGTCATGGTTTTGCACACAATGTCAGCAAGCTGCCAAGGTGTTTTCCTATTCTCTATGTATGCGCTTGTCTGCTTCCACTTTCTCATGTATGCCTGTTGATGCGCTTGATCGCCTAGTTGCAGGAACGTCCGGATCTCTCAAGGCCACAGGTGGTTGCCGGCGGGTAGTTGCTTGAAGTGATCTCATGGTACTATCCATGGGAAGCAAATGTGTTATGATTATCTAGAAGCGTTGCTTCCCAGGCTCAATGGCGCACGCGGGAACTTCTGCAGTTGGGTCTCAGCTTTTTGAATTTACTATAATCTCTTGGGCTCCATGCTTATCCCTCATTCTGAACAGTGATCCTGTTATGCACCTATTGCTTCAATTAAAGTAAAACCTTTTCTACAAGTGTGTGCTTCGTTGATGCTATGGGAGTCTGACATTCTGTTCAGAATGTGGGATAAGCATGGAAACATGGTTTCTTACAGGTTCTTGGAGATTTGATTGGATGTGCATACTTTTAAAAAATGTTGCTTCAGCAGCAGCTGCCCCCACAGCACAAGGCTCTCCGCTGTGTGACTGTAGGTAAGCCCTGGCAGCCACTGTATGGCCACTGTATGGCCACTCTGTGGCTGCCCCCACCACACTGTGGTTGCGTTCTCACACACGGTCCATTTTCAATCCACCTTCCATGCACTTTCCAACTGGAATTTGTCAGTTCACACTGTGTGCAGTCAGTTTGCGCATGCGCATAGGCACCCCCCCGTAGAAGGGGGGGATTATCATGGCGCATGCAGAGAACCACCAGGGCGAATCAATCCAACCCCTCCAACTTCCCTTTAAATGTTTGACCTGAAAATGATCTCCATGAGATCCCAAATCTAAACGCTAAAAGAAGTGACTGTTTAAATGTCGGTTTTCTAAACACGGTGGCGGAGCTCCGCCTATGTGTGCACCGCCAATGCATAAAAAAAAATGGCGGGCAAAAAGCGGAAGCCTCGGGCAGCCTTCAAGCGGGGAGGGGGTTTAAACTGGAAGTGGCTCAACACCGCAGGAGCAATCGGACGTCAGAAAAGTGTGGCTAGAACCGGAGGATCAGGAAAACACCACTTGGGGACCTGGTAACAAAATACTCCGTTTTAAAGGGGGGTTGAGCCAGAAAGTGACGGTTGGGGACGGTGCGCAGATGTTGGGTGTGTGAGCGTGGATATAAAATCAGTTACTGAAGCGTGTCGAAAGCGGACTAAACGGCCCCGTCTGACCGCACCCACTGAGTCCTTCCCACATTTGCCTGCCACTCTGGATTTTCTCAGTGTTCGAGTCGAGGCAATTGAAGTCCAGGGCAAAACAGCATCCAAATAACCCGGGGCGACAGCAGGTGGAAACCGGTCTGACCACTGAAGGGAGGGAATGCGATGCAGAATGGGGGAAAACAGGGAATGGCATGCAGAATGGGGGAAAACCCCGGAATAAAAAGAAGGTTCAACTCGATTTTAGCGCAGAATTGGGGGGGGGGGAGACCTGGATTAAAAAGAAGGGTGAATTCGATTTTAGTGCAGAATTGCTTGGAGGACACCACGGTAAACATGGATTAAAAGGAGGGGGCAGAAAGGGCCACAGTAAAAATCCAGTTGGAAAGTGCACTGAGCGTGGATTGAAAGTGGATTATTCAGCACGTGTGACCGCAGCCATTTGTCAGGATGCTCAAGGTACCCGCAGGCCCAGAACTTGCTTGGACTGCAAACTTGCTTGGCCCGGGATTTCCAGTTCTGGTTTGCAAGGGAAAAGAAGGTGCATGCAAGCCAGCCTTTGGAAGGGATGCCAGACTAGAATTTGCGGCAACCTGGGAAGGGAAGGAATTGGAGGGCATGGAGAGGAAGAGGGTCTGGGAAGGACGTGAATCCGGGGGCTGAACTACACGAGGCATCGTTTACGGGTTTGTCCCCCAGGTCCTGTCAACCTGGTACCGACTATGCTTGTTTGCAGGGAGGGCGGGATACAAATAGAATTAATAAAATAAAAAATAAAAATAAATAAGATATGTGCTGGGAGTTCCATTCCTGAGTTCATTCCCAGGTGGAATTCGCACTGGAGCCATGGTGCAGAGGGAAAGGGGACTATGATTGCCAACCTCCAGGTGGGGCCTGGAGATTTCCCGGAGTTACAGCTGATCTACAGACTACAGAGATCGGTTCCCTTGGAGGAAATTGTAGCTTTGGAGGGTGGGCTCTGGCACTACATCTCTGCTGCCCTCTCTTCCCCAAAATCTGCCCTCCCCAGATCCACCTCAAAATCTCCAGGAGCTTCCCTGAGCTGGACTTGGCAACCTTAGGGCATAAGCCTTCCCCTTCTGTTTTCTTGACATAAAACGTCCCTGTGGAGATGCTGTGTACTCCATTGAGAAAACTGATGGGCTACACTTAAATTTCCTCAATGGGGCAAACAGGAACTCCCCAAGGGCATTTCAGGTCATGATAACCGTGCAGTGAAGGTGGTTGAATTCTCTCTTCCCATGTGCTGTGGTTTGCATCCACATTTGGGCCCCGAATGCCTGGGAACTGATACAGACCTTCCAGCACACTTCTGGCCAACCGGATTTGGTGTGGGCACCAGGCAGGTGTATAAACGATGTATGCCGTAGTTAGGCCTTAGGTTCACTGCAGTCTGAACTAACTCTAGGGATGCCAACCTCCAGGTGGGACCTGGGTATCCCCTGGAATTACAGCTCCTCTCCAGACTACAGGGATCAGTTCCCCTGGAGAAAATGGATGCTTTGGAGGGGGGGACTCTGTGGCACTGGACCCCCCACTGAGCTCTCTGTCCCCCCTCTCCATCCCCAAATCTCCAGGAGTTTCCCAGCCTGGATCTGGGAACCCTATCCCCCATCAACCGCTGGTGGCCAGGAGAGACATAAGTAACTCTGTTGCTCTCCTGGCCCACCAAAGGGATAAAGCTATCTTGGCTCTACATCAGTCTGCCAGCAGGGACTCGCGATAGAAAAACATATGGCAAAAATCCCTGCACCTAGAAATCTAGCACGTCAGGAAGAAATCTAGTATGTCAGGGCTGATCCATCTTGACAAGACATTCTTCTACGCACAGGATTTGTGCCTGCGTGTGTGCTTGCATGCCTGGAAGTCATGGAGACTTCCGGCGACTCCTAGTGGGGCTAGAACGGTTCAGACAGGGGGCTTGACATTGCCTACCTCTGCACCCCAGTCCTGGTATTCCTTGGAGGTCTCCCTTCCAAGTACTTGCCAGGGTCGGCCCTGCTCAGCTTCTGAGATCTGGCGAGATCGGGATTGCCTGGTCTATCCAGGTCACGGCTACGCACAGGGTTTTTTGACAGACGAGTGTTAGCCTACAGACCAGACTGGGCCAGTGCAGAAGTGCTTTGTCTGGCTGGAACAGGGGTTTGGGGTGGGGGGAGTTTCAGGGGAAGGGGGCTGAGGGAGAAGAGGCTGCCTGGAGCAATCCTTTCTCCACCCAGCTTCTGTCGCCAATGGCCTCCTCCCGCTTGTGGCACAGAAGCCGCTGTTGTGCCAAGTTGTGTGTAGCTGCCGGATAGTTTAGCTGTCATTACTGAGAAAAGAACAAAATCTGAGTCCAGAGCAATGCTCCCTCTAAGCTGTGGAGTCCCGTGAGCAAAAATTCTACTTTATGAGCTACTGGCATGAAAGTTGTGAGTGAGTGATTTGGCTGCTGCATAAATTAGCTTGCTCTAGAGCCCTCCTTCCTGAGCTAAGACAGAAATGTGTGAGCCGGAGGCTAAAAAACTGTGGGCTAGCTCACACAAACTCAGCTTAGACAGAAAACTGGTCCAGAGGCACCTTTCAGACCAACAAAGTTTTATTCTGGGTATAAGCTTTCGTGTGCGTGCACACCGAGTGTGAAGGGTACCACTGGACTCAAACTTTAGGAAAAGGTGCTGCTCAAAACCACATTCAAATAACCTGGGGCAGGGCTATTTTTGGGCAGGAACGCACGGGAACGGAGTTCCGGCTGGCTTCAGAGTTGGCCACGCCCACTACAGCCAAGCCAAGGGAAGGCAGTTTAAACTGTCTCCCCTCCCTTCCAAGGGCCAGCTTGCCCGGGCTCCTCACAGCCATGGGGCGCCTGGGCAAACCAAGGGAAGGTGTGGCCTAATATGCTAATTAGCTGCACTGTCAGGGTGTGGCCTAATATGCTAATGAGTTTCTGCTACTGGGGTATGGCCTATTATGCTAATGAGTTCCTGCTGGGCTTTTTCCACCAAAAAAGCCCTGCCCTGGGCCAACGCTGTACTGACTGCAAAGTCACCCCTGAACGGCCATAAATCAATGCAAAAGGTACCATAAAACCCGATGATCAAGGAAAACAAAAGCGGCATGCAGCGTGGAGGGGAATTTCTGCTCCAGCGTGGGCTCGGTAAAACAATGGAGGGAAAAGCCAGTGCAGAATCGCACTCTGTCCTGCTGCTTCGGACCAACACGGCTACCCACCTGGATCTATCGCCGAGAGAGGTTCCTCTAGTGTGGGAGCACGGTCTGTCATAGAAAAAGGGAAAGCGGAAGTCAGGCGGAAGTCAGGTGGAAGTTCTGCAAGTCGCACCGAGGCTTCTGGTGCGACCCCCCACACACACACACACACACTTTGCTTCTCTGGGCCAGCAGCTTTCCCACAAAGCAAAACTGGTCATCTGCATGTTTTCCCAAACCACATGTCATGGTTCCATGCCTACCCGTGGCCTTGCCTGTAGGACTGGCAGCCTCCAGGTGGGGCCCGGAGATCTCCTGGTATTACAATTGATCTCCAGGCTACAGGGAGAATAATGGCTGCTTTGGAGGGTGGGCTTCATGGCAGTATGACCCACCAATGTCCCTCCCCTCTCCAAAACCTGCCCTCTCTGGCTCCACCCCTAAATCTCCAGGGATTTTGTAACCTTAAAAAGTCACCAATGTGGGGCTAGGGGAGGGGTGCCTGACCTGTGCTCTGATTGGGAGGGGAGGGGCAGGTGGGGCTGCCAGGTCCCTCCTGACAACCAGCAGGGGCCCACCAGGAGAAAGGGAATGGCCCAGGCCACGTTGCCGGTGTCACACAGGAAGTGATGTCATCATAGAGCAGGTAGGGAAAAAGGTACTTTTCTCCCTTTCTCACAATACAAGAACTCGTGGGCACTCAATGAAATTGCTGAGCAGTTGGGTTAGAACAGAGAAAAGGAAGTCCTTCTGCACCCAAAGAGTAATTAACACATGGAACTCACTGCCACAGGAGGTAGTGGCGGCTATAAGCATGGACAGCTTCAAAAGGGAATTAGATAGGCATATGGAGCAGAGGTCCATCAGTGGCCATTAGCCACAAGGTATAGATAGGAACTCTCAGTCTGGGGCAAGTGATGCTCTGTATTCTAGGTGCTTGGGGTGGGGTGGGGTCAACAGTGGGAGGGCTTCTAGTGTCCTGGCCCCACTGGTGGACCTCCTGATGGCACCTGGTATTTCTGGCCACTGTGTGACAGAGTGTTGGACTGGATGGGCCTTTAGCCTGATCCAACATTGGTGTCTCTTATGTTCTTATGGTCTTACCATTGACTTCCAGGTGGCTCTTTGGTATCTGGGCAAAAACTCTATGGTAAAACTGACTTCCATCATAAGAGGTTTTTTGCCCAAATACCAGAGTGTCACCCAGAAGTTGCTGTTGTGATGACATCATTCCGACGCAATGCCAGCAATGTGGTCTAAGCCTTCCTCCTTCTAGCCGGCTGATCGGCAGCTGGGGGGAGGGCCTGGTGTGTGTGTGGGGAACCCTGGGTCTGACAACCCCAGGGCCAGGGAAAGGCTTACCGGATCCTCCCATAAGCCAATGCAAAGTATTCTGCAATCACTCCAAGGCACCTCCTGGTGCCAAAATAGAACTTGATTAGAATATAGGCCAGGCCATGAGCAGCCTCACCCAGCAACCAACAAGGCAAGTGGAAAGTGAAACTAAAGCAAAGGCTTTTCACCTTAAGGTTGTTGTAAAATAGTCAAAAGTGTTTAATACTCAGACTATCAATGGATCTTGCTCTATTGGAAAGAAGAGATTTCTTTGCTTTTAAAAACCTTTATTTCTAAGGGTAAAAGGTACACGGGATAACTACAAATAAACTTAACACTAACAGCTACATTTTCTAAGCTGTCTATAGTCAACACTAACACAGAGATAATGGAGAATCTGTCCTTCTTCTCGACCCCTAGAAAGGAAGTCACCTGTCACTTATCACAACAGAAGTTACTTTTCCGGGGCTAATTCCCCATTGGCTTACTGCCAGGTATCCCTTCCAGGTCAGTCTAAACAATAGCAATACTAGGCAAACAAGTTAACCCTATAATGACTGAATTGCCAGACCTTGTAAACACATGCATTTCCAACAAAGGGATTGTGTTAAAATAACTAGACCATACAATAAGGGAAAGCCAACAAATTCACAGCTGCCCACGATATAACATTCTTTTGCCTCAAGCCAAGTGTGCCCATCACCACCTGTGGCTACATTGCTGCCAGGCAAGCTGAACTTTTTTTTTTAATAAATTTTATTAACATTTTATACACAAAGTAACAAATCCAATAGGAAGGTCAAAGTATTCTGAATTCTATAAGTCATTCCTTCCGGAAATATTATTAAATGTATGCAATGCAATCCAAAGTTCTGGAGACATGCCAAAATTGTGGAAAACAGTGAATGTAATACTAATACCCAAAAAGGACAAAGACCCGAGTGACCCGGCCTCTTATAGACCCATCTCGTTGGTCAATACTGACTATAAAATCTACACGGGTATGTTGGCCAATCGACTTAAAAATATTATTGCTAACTATATTAGCGGAGGCCAGGCAAGCTGAACTTGGCTGGGGTCTGAGCGGAAGCAGCACAGGCCCGGGGAGGGGGGGACGGGTGTCACCACAGGGGTGCGAGGGAGCCAGTGGCGTGAACTGATCTCTGCGGTCTGGAGATCAGTTGCAATTCTGGGGGGGTCTCCGGGTGCCACCTGCAAGTTGGCAACCCCATGTCCCCAGACGTTGGTTGGGTGGCTTGGCCGGGGAACTGTCCCTGCCCACAAAGGTGTGCCTTCCACACCCACTGCGTAGCATTATGGGCTTCAGCCACTGACACGGATTTCTTTAGCCTTTGATAATAACACGATGTTGGCTCCTGTGTCTCCATCCCACTCATGAAAGATCCTTCATCCAGTGCAAAGAGCTGGCGCAGGGCTCCTTGCTTTTGAGAAAGTTCCCCCACTAGCAGAACAAACTTATAGGATCCAGCCTGCTGCCTAGAACAAATTGGGGTTGCCACCCTCCAGGTGGCACCCGGAGATTTCCCGGAATTACAACTGATCTCCAGACAACAGAGATTAGTTCCCCTGGAGAAAACGGCTGCTTGGGAGGGTGGGCCCCTACTGAGGCCCCTGCGCTCCCCAAATCCTACCATCCCCAGGCTCCACCCCCTCAATCTCCAGGAATTTCCTAACCGAGAGTTGGCAACCCTAAGAACAAAAGCATTTCATTCCAGAACAAGGGATTTCCACTTGTGCATCCGGGTTGAAACCGTGGGAATAACCAATCTGGTGTAGTGGTTAAGTGCGCCGGTTTCTAATCTGGGAGGACCGGGTTTGATTCCCCACTTCTCCACTTGCACCTGGCTGGATGACCTTGGGCAAGACATAGTTCTGATAAGAGCTTTTCTTGGAAAAGAGCAGTTTCTGTCTGAGCTCTCTCAGCCCCACCTACCTCACAGGGTGTCTGTTGTGGGGAGGGGAAGGGAAAGGAGTCTGTAAGCCGCTCTGAGACTCCTTTGGGTAGTGGAGGGCGGGGTATAAATCCCATCTCTTCTTCTCTTCTTGTTCTTCTACTCTGTCCTTTCCCTTCCCTCTGTAGGGTCAGAGTAAGCCAGGACGGGCAGTTTCTGCACTACATCTTCCCGTATCAGTTCCTGGATTCTCCAGAGTGGGAATCGCTGCGGCCGTCTGAAGAAGGAACATTTCAGGTAAACAACAACAACCACAACCAAAATGACTGCCTGGCTGCTGTGTGAGGGATGCCATCCTCCAGGTGGGACCTGGAGTTATCTTGCTATTACAGCTCCTCTCCAGAATACAGAGATCAGTTCCCCTGGAGAAAATGGACGCTCTGGAGGGGGGACTCTGTGGCACTGGACCCCCCCACTGTGGTCCTTGCCCACTCCAGGCACCATCCCCAAATCTCAAGGGGTTTTACAGCCTGGACCTAGGAACTCTAACCCCCACCAAACCTCCACCAGTGGCCAGAGGGAACGTGGCAACCCTATACGATGTGCAGTCTCATTTTTGACAACTCTTTCCTGTTCAAAAATATATGGCGGAGGCTGGGATGTAAACAAGCACATCACTAGTTCTGCAGACCCGAAGAGTCTTTGGCATTTATCTTTCCTGAACAGTAACTGGGATCTTGTGCAGTTTCTTTAATCTGGGAGAACTGGGTTTGATTCCCCACTCCTCCACTTGCAGCTGCTGGTGTGACCTTGGGTCAGTCACAAGTTCTCTTGGAGCTGTCCTTGAAGGGGCAGTTCTGGAAAGAGCTCTCTCAGCCCCACCTACCTCACAGGGTGTCCGTTGTGGAGAGGGGAAGGGAAAGGAGTTTGTAAACCGCTCTGAAACTCAGAGTGAAGGGTGGGGTATAAATCCAATCTCTTCTTCTTCTTTTTCTTCTTCTTCTTCTAAATGAGGGGATTTTCAAACACAGTGTGGCATAGCCCGGGGTGGTGGGCAAGCATCCGGCTAGCAAAAAAAAAACCAGTTCCACTGGGCACATCTCAAGTTTGGACCTGAATATGAACTAGGGTGGCCAGCTCTGGGTTGGGAAATTCCCAGAGATTTGAGGGGGTGGAGCCTGAGAAGGGCGGGGTTTGGGGAGGGGAGGGGACTTCAGTGGGGTCCACCTTCCAAAGCAGCCATTTTCTCCATGTGACCTGATCTCGGTCGCCTGGAGACCAGTTGTCATCTCAGGAAATCACCAGCCACCGCCTCCTGGAAGAACAACAGACTACCTTCCAAAGCAGCCATCTTCTCCATGTGACCTGGATCTCGGCCGCCTGGAGACCCGTTCTCATCTCAGGAAATCTCCAGCCACCGCCTAGAGGCTGGGAACCCTAACGAGAGTTGCCAACCTCCAGGCGGGGCCTGGAGTTCTCCTGGAAGAACAACAGACTGCAGAGATCAGTGCCGCTGGAGGAAGTGGATTCTTCGGAGGGGGGATTCTGTGGCATCATATTCCCACTGAGCACCTTACCCAAACTCTGCCCTTCTGCCCCAAATCTCCAGGAATTCCCCAATTCAGAGTTATCAAACCTAGTCTGAACTAGCCTGGGGCCCAGTTCTTCAGTGGACTGTATTAAGAATTAAAAAGCCCTTTTTCTTGCCATCCTGGGAACAGGATTATATTTATCTATACGTTTGACCGTATCCCTTGTGTTAAACAGGAACAAGTGACAGGGTTCCCAAATCTGGCTTGGGAAATTCTTGGAGATTTGGGGTGGATCCTGTGGAAGGCAGGATTGGGGGGGGTAGTGATCTCAGTGGGGTCTAAACAGCAGGCTCATTCTCCCAGGAGAACCGATCCCTGTCGGCTGGAGATTAGTTATAATTCCCGGAGATCTCCAAACCTCTCCTGGAAGTTGGCAACCCTAAGTGGTATTGGCATCAGATTGGAATCACTCCCACATTCCACCAAGCTCCAGTCTGGACCAGAAGATGCTCCTGGGTTTCTGTCATCCTCCGGTCTGCTAGAGCGGCCTTGCAGAACGGATTCGCACTGTCGGCTTCTGAGTCGAATAAGGCCAGGCCGAAGCAGCTGCTTTGCAGGGCAGCGGGATTAAATGTCAGACTCGGGACATTCTGTGTCGCTCGGCCGTATTCTACTTCCTCAAGAACCATTCCTTGGTCTTCAGCCAAGGAGACCCCTGGGCACCGGGAGGCCTCCGCATACCTTGGCCCGCTTCTTGCCACCCTCCCTGGCGTGCCAGCGTCTCGTTTACGCACCCCAGTGAGCAAAACGTTGTGCAGGTTTTAACAGCCAAACGCCCAGTTCTCGGAGGTCGGCCTTTTAGAACCATCTGCTCCTCCTTTTGCGAAAATTCAGGTGGAACGTTACGCGTGTTTCGCGATACTGGTTTGATATACAAATCTGTGCGGGGACCCTAGTGGAAGCCAGGAAGCTCCTAGAAGCAGGTAGCAAAACTGCAGGCTGCACGGCACATTAGCTCCCTGCCCCCCACTAGGTTTGCCAGCCTCCAGGTGGGGCCTGGAGATCTCCCGCTTTTACAACAGCTCTCCAGAGATCAGCTCCCCCGGAAAAAATGGCTGCTTTGGAGGGTGGACTCTGTATGGCACTGTAGCCTGCTGAGGCCCCTCCCCTCCCCAAGCCCCGCCCTCTCCCGGATCCACCCCCAAAGTCTCCAGGTATTTCCCAGCCCAGACCTGGCAGCCCTACCTCCTGCGCAGGCCTTGCCCAGGCTTAATCCATTCCT
>NW_015160212.1:1179890-1180828 GCF_001447785.1 Gekko japonicus
GCTCCCCCCAGAATGTAAACCACTGAACAGTTTCTCTGCCTTTCCTCTTAGCTGTCCCCACTGAAATGAAGGGGAGAAAAATCCCCGAATCAACAAGAGACATCAACATTTTAGGGTTACCAACCTCCAGGTAGCAGCTGGAGACCTTCTGGGCTTACAATTGATCTCCAGGGGACAGAGATTAGATCACCTGGGCGGAAATGGCTGCTCTGGAGAGTGGAGTCTACAGCATTGTGCCCCGATGAGCTCCTTCCCTTCGCCAAACCCCACCCTCTCCCCAGGCTCCACCCCAAAAATCTCCCGGTATTTCCTAACCCAGAGCTGTCAGGCCTAATTCCGCTCCCCAGCTGCCTTCTCCAGGCAAGGGAGGCAAAGTGGCTGAGCCAGCGGGGTCATGGCCACAGGGCTGCCAGCCTTCAGGCGGGACAGAACCACAGAATCACAGAAGAGTTGGCCGGGGCCAGACAGGCCATCTAGTCCAACCCCCTGCCCCGTGAGAGATCACGGGATAAGTGAGTAGAAAACAGCCAATGGCAACTGTGATATATTTACGAAGGGAATATCATTCCTTTATAGGTGTTTTTTTTTAAAGATCAATACTAAAACTAATACATTTCTGTACATTCTGTATCACTGTTTTTGGATGTTTATACTTGCATGACTGTACAGAAATGTATTAGTATTTGCAGGGGTCATTTCCTGCAGGAGTGCACAGGAGCGGAGCTCCGGCAGTAAAGAGCCCAGGGGGCAGGCACATGCAACAAGCTCCATCCCCTGCTCCCAGCAGCCCTCAGTCAAAGCAAGAAGCAGCCAGGTAAGTTGCAGAGCCCCCCCACCGCCCCCCCGGGTCCAAAACAGTCCAGTGGCACCTTTAAGACCAAGTTTAATTCAGGTACAAGCTCTCCCTCCTCAGCAAGGACAGATCTGCACGCCCCCCC
>NW_015160212.1:1180867-1210716 GCF_001447785.1 Gekko japonicus
GGGGGGGTGTAGAGCTCTTCCAGTGTTGTAAGGCACTCGAGATCGACTCCCCTGGAGGAAACGGCTGCTGTGGAATGTGGACTCTGGGGCAGGGCACCCTGCCAAGGCCCCTCCCCTCCCCAAGCCCTCCGCAGGCTCCACCCTCCGGGCCTACAGGCATTTCCCAACCCAGAGCCGGCCGAAGTGAACCCAGGAAAGCCTCTCCAGTCACAGTGGGACATTTTCATGCTATTTATTTCTGAAGGAAGGCAACCCCAATGAAACTCAACTCCAAAATCACAGTTGTTCTCTCCCCCACGAGCTTAATATGTCGATGACATAGCAGGGGAGATGAAAATGAACCCTGTGAAGCCAGGCCGGACGAGTCGAATGCCAATGGAACGACAACAGGACCGATTTCACACAAGAGCTGCGCCGCGGTCGCGCCTCCCTGTGCCCTGCTTCCATTGGTCAATTTCCCACTCGAAGCTGCGTGGCCACATTTTGACCCATGGCTTCGCCCGATTTTACTGGCAGTTTTGTGATCCTGTTTTTTGAGGATCACAAAACCGCGGGGGAAATCGGGCGAAGCCACAGATCAAAATGCGGCTGCGCAGCTCTGAGTGGGAAATTGACCAATAGAAGCGGGGCACAGGGAGGTGCGACCGCAGCGCAGCTCTTGTGTGAAATCGGTCCAGGTCTCCAACAGCGACCCTCTGAGTCCGATCCGACAGGAAACTGAACACATGAAGCTGCCTTATATTGGAATCAGACCCTCAGTCCATCAAAGTCAGAACTGACCACACTTCCTCATTGTTGCCACCACAAACCCTAATCTTAAACTCTTCGATGTAATGCAACGAATACTGTCAAAGTCAAAATATTTATTTGTCGTAGCCGTCGGCCATAACAACCCCACAAATAACCGCCTACACACAATTCACATCGAGACAGAGAATTAAAACATTCCAGCATAGCAAAATAAAATAAACAGCATTTAAAATATATATAGTAAAATGTAAAATGTACAATAAAAGAACTGAACGCTAAAATGTAGACTAATTATAGTCTGGCTAAAATTCCTGTAGGAGCAGCCGAGATTAATTTCTTCCGTATATTTAATGACAGGAAAATAAAAGAAGCCACTTTAATAGTAAACATCGAAGTCAGTATTGTCTACTCAGACCGGCAGTGGCTCTCCTGGGTCTCAGACTGGAGGTTTTCACATCACCTCCTCCCTGGTCCTTTTAATTGGAGCTGTTGGGGACTGAACTTGGGACCTTCTGCATGCCCAGCAGATGCTCTGCCACTGAGTCATGGGCCCTCCCCATAACCTTTGGCCCATCAAGAGCAGTGTTTCCACTTTAGACTGGCAGCAGCTGTCCAAGGTCTCAGGCAGAGGTCTTTCACATCAACTACTAGCAGATCCCCTTAACTAAAGACGCCGGGGATTGAACCTGGGACCTTCTGCAAGCAAAGCGGAGGCTCTTCCACTGAGCCACAGCCCCTCCTGTCAGTTACTCAAACTATGCCAAAGCACACCTTCTGACACCAACGTCCGCCTCCAGATGTCTCAACAGGACGGTGTGGTCTGCCACAAACCCTACCCCGCCTCTGTGGTTGCCAGTCTCCAGGGGCTGGAGTTCTTCCAGAATTGCAAGTGGCCTTCAGCTAAAAGAGATCAGTTCCCCGGGAGAAAAGGGGTGCCTGCCAGCGTTCTGCACCAGGGTTCCTCAGGGAGGCTGCCTCAGATACGGTTGGGGTTGCCAGTTCTGGGATGGGAAATACCTAGAGATTCTGGAGGTGGAGCCTGAGGAGGGGGCGGGGTTTGGGGAGGGGAGGGGCCTCAGTAGGGTACAGTGCCACAGAGTCCACTCTCCAAAGCAGCCGTTTTCTCCAGGGGAGCTAATTTTGGCTGCCTGGAGATCACTTGTAACAGCAGGAGATCTCAAGGTGCTACCTGGAGATTGGCAGCCCTAGATACAGTGCAAGAACCAGCCTCTTCTCTGCCGAAGTATAGAATTCCCCGGGGGGGAAACATGACCCAGTCACTCCCCACAGCTTTACCAATCAGCCGCAATATCAGCCAACGTTATCTTCATGCAGAGCCGCTGACGACCGCATACACTTCCAACCAATGTTCCCTCTAAGCTGTGGAGTCTTGTGGGCAAAAATTCTACTTTTCAAAAATAGCCTCTGCAGAGCTTTTATGAGTTGTTATTTTGGGCCTCGTTGGAATGAAGTACAGAACGGGCCACAAGAAACAAGACCCTCTCAACGGCCCAGAAGACCCCAGGCATTGCTTAAACTCAAAGATGCTTGGTGGCGGGGAGAGTGCCTTTAACCTCATCTACGGGCACTTCCGCACATGTTGAATAATACAGTTCCACACCTCTTTCAATGCACCTTACACCTGGAAGTTCTTGTGTGGAACAGCCACATCCACTTGCAAACGATTGCTAAAGTGCATCGAAAATGGACTGAAAGGGCATGATTCAATGTGTGTGAAAACACCCTAAGTCATCTGTTTCCCCCACTGCTTCTCCCCAGGGCCGGTCCAAGGATTTGGGGGCTCTGGGTGAATGAGCACGCTTCTACCCCTGGCACCATACAGTAGCCACCACTGTTCCCCACCCACCCACTGCGATGAAGTGGCTCCCCACTCTTGCTACCTGCTCTGGAACTGGCACGGTGGCTGGCTGTGGTGCCATACCTCCCAGCAGGGCATAGGGTTGTGAACCTCTAGGTAAGGCCTGGAGTTCTCCCAGAATTATAAACTGGAAGTGATGTCAACATGGGGGAGGTAAAACCATAGAGCAACCATCCACATGCAAGAGCAACCATCCCCCAACATCGTGATGTCACTTCTAGTTTGCCCCAGAAGGGATACTGTGAGATTGGGGATACTGAAAATGGTAGGGTTGCTTGGCCTCTTGGGCTGACCACCACCCTAGCGGACTGAACACCACAGGCAGGAGGACGGGGCGACAACAGGGCTGGTTTTGATGCCCTTCCATCTCTGGTGTCCTAGGTGATCACCTAGGCGTGTCTAATGGATGGACCAGCCCTGCTCCTTCCACAAGTATGGAGTTCCAAATACATTTCAAAGGGTGAGCACATTTGGTAGCCTAAGGGGGGGACTGCAGGAGCAGGAAAGTCGCTGTGTGCAGCTCTGTTCCCAGTTGCCCCACCCTGGAGTCGTGGTTTAAAAAATGAATGAATTAATTTAAAGGACACTGGGGTAATGTTACATAACATGAAAGGCGACCTGCTCCAAGTTCCAGCTTTTTTTTTGGGGGGGGGTGTCTTTTCCACACATTTTTTGCTCCTAACAGCTAATTTGATACCGCACAGCTTTCTTTCTAGCATAAAAATCAGCAGTTTAAATCTGCAGGGAGATAGGCTACAAAAAAAGCAGTGTGATATCAAATTGACCACTAGAGGGAGGAAAACACATGTGTAACAGACACACACCAGAAGAAACAGGAATTTATCAGTGAGGAGGAGGGAAAAGGAGGAGGATTATTTATACCCCGCCCTTCACTACCCAAAGGAGTCTCAGAGCAGTTTACAATCTCCTTTCCCTTCCCCTCCCCACAACAGACACCCTGTGAGGGAGGCGGGGCTGAGAGAACTCTCTCAAGAATAGCTCCTGAAGAAGAAGAAGAAGAGGAGGAGGAGGAGATTGGATTTATACCCCATGGCCCTTCACTACCCAGAGGAGTCTCAGAGCGGCTTACAAACTCCTTTCCCTTCCCCTCCCCACAACAGACACCCTGTGAGGTAGGTGGGGCTGAGAGAGCTCTGACAGAAACTGCTCTTTTTCAAGAACAGCTGTGCCAGAGCTTGTGACTGACCCGAGGTCACATCAGCAGGTGCAAGTGGAGGAGTGGGGAATCAAACCCGGTTCTCCCAGATCAGAGTCCGCGCACTTAACCACTACACCAAACTGGCACAGCTCTGAGAACAGCTCTGAGAGAACTGACTGACCCAAGATAACACACAGCAGCTGCATGTGGAGGAGGACTGGGGAATCAAACCCGGTTCTCCCAGATTAGAGTCTGCGCTCCTAACCACTACACCAAACTGGCTTTTGACCTCTTATGCCATCCCTCCCCCAGTTTGTGTGTCCCCCTCAACCCCTTGCATTGCGCCCCCCCCAGGGGTCGTTTCGTAGAAAAAGAGTTAGGGGAACTCATTAGCATATGCCACACCCCCTGACATCACCAGAAGTGTGTCATAAGGCCACACCCCCTGACATCACAGGAAGTGTGTCATAAGGCCACACACCCCGCCTCCAACGGTCCCGGCTGCCACCGCTGGCCTTGCAGCTCTACTACCGAGCCCCATGAGGAGCCCTGCGGTGGACCTGCAAGGCCGGCGGGAGCGCAAGGAAGCCCCGCGAAGGCCTTCCCTGGCCCCAGGCAGGCAGGGGTGGGGAGAGGCAGGGAGGAAGCAACTTACCCTCCCTCTTCTCCTGCCTCCTCCTGGCTGAATGAGGGCCGGAAGCGGGGCGGCCGGAAGCAGGGGGCGGGGCTTCGTCATGTGCCCCGCCCCCGTACCTCACCCGGGGGAACTGCGATCCCCCACGATCAAGGGTGTAGACTTTCCAATTTCCCGGGGGGGGCTGGGGCTGGGCCAGAGGCATTGCTTTGCTAGGAGCAAGGGTGGCTCCCGGGGGAGGCTGAGTACCTTCCTGAAAATTTCGGCGGGGGCTGAAGCCCCGCCGCCCCCACGAAGATTACGCCTATGCCCACGATCTCCCCCGAAATGACCTCTGCCCCCCCCCCAACTGAACAGCAACTTCGCCTGACAGGATTTCCAAGTAGAATGAGTCTCTTCCAAGTAGCTTAGAAGAGGCTGTGGCTCAGTAGCAGAGCCTCTGCTTGGCATGCAGAAGGTCCCAGGTTCAATCCTCGGCATCTCCAGTTAAGAATAAGGCAGTAGGTGATGTGAAAGACCTCCACCTGAGCCCCTGGAGAGCTGCTACCAATCTACATAGACAATCCTGCCCTTGATGGACTGATGGTTTGGTATCAGGGCTCTTTTTGTAGAAAAAGCCCAGCAGAAACTTGTTAGCATAATAGGCCACACACCCCAACAGCACAGTTCATTAGCATATTAGGCCACACCCCCATGTCTTCCCTTGACTTGCCCAGTTGCCCCACGGCTGCGGGATGCCTGGCAAGCTGGCCCTTAAATGCCTCCTCGATCCTTCCAGGCCCCGCCCCCTTGCCTGCCTGCTTCGGAGTCACGAGGGGGGTTGTTCTCCAGGCCTTCCCTCTGTAGCCACGAGCACAGACGTTTTAGCTGTAGTGGGCGTGGCCAACTCTGAAGCCAGCCGGAACTCCGTTCCTGTGCGTTCCTGCCCAAAAATAGCCCTGGTTTGGTTCAGTATAAGGCAACTTCAATTGGGGAGGGGGTGTGGCTCAGGCTAGCCTGATCTTGTGAGTTTCAGAAGCTAAGCAGGATCAGCCCTGGCTAGTATTTGGATGGGAGACCTCCAAGGAATACCAGGGACCGGGGGGGGGGCAGGGGGCGGAAGAGGTGCCGGAACTCTCAAAAGGGAAATGAAGTTTTCAATCTTTCAATCTGTATACCAAAAACTCATGAACTTTTAAACATTTTTAAAAAGAACTTTCCGGTGCGTTCCCTCAGAAAAAAAGCCCTGCCAGGGACACTGTGCAGAGGCAGGAAATGGCAAACCACCTCTGAATGTCTCTTGCCTTGAAATCCCTACCTGGTCACCATAAGTCAGCTGAAACTTGAAGGTACTTCCCACCACCATCATGGCTCAGTGGTAGAGCATCTGCTTGGCATGCGTGGGTTCAATCCACGGTGCCTCCAGTTAAAAAGGCTTAGGTAGGGGTCAATGCTAAAAGACCTCAACCTGAGGCATTGGAGAGTGGCTGCCATTTTGAGTTGACGAGACCGGCCTTGATGGACCATGGTCTGATTCGGTATAAGCAGGGGTCATTTCCTGCGGGAGCACATAGGAGCGGAGCTCCGGCAGTAAGGAGCCCAGGGGGCGGGCACATGCAACAAGCCCCACCCCCTGCTCCCAGCAGCCCTCAGTCGGGCCATGAGGAACAAGAAGCAGACAGATAAGTTGCAGAGCCCACCCCCCCCGGCCCACCTCCACGGACCAGCTCTCCCTCCTTTGTGAGGGCAGATCTGCGTGTTCTCCCCCCATAGCTAGCCATTCAAAACAGTCCATTGGCACCTTTAAGACCAAGTTTTATTCAGGTACACGCTCTCCCTCCTCTGCGAGGACAGATCTGCACGCTTCCCCCCCCCCCAATAGCTGGCAATCCAAAACAGTCCAGTGGTGCCTGAGCGGTGGGTGTTGCCTTTTGACACACTTCTGGTGATGTCAGGGGGTGTGGCATATGCAAATGAGTTATGCTAATGAGCCCCTGCACCTCTTTTTCTACAAAATGACCCCTGAATAAGGCAGCTTCACAGGTATTCAGTATAAATCTCTTCCAACTCATCTCTTTGGAATCCTCCTATGACTCCCAGCTGATGACAGTAATCCTGAAGGTAAGATGGCAGTTTTGTCACCTCTCAGCCCAAATATCACCTCCCTGCTTCCCTTTCCCTCGGCAGGTCACCTTGACAGCCGAGACGGACTGCAGCTTCGTCACTTGGCCGCGGAGGCAGCTCTACTCGTTGCTGGCCAGAGAGCGTTACATCGCCCGTCTCTTCTCGGTCCTCCTCGGCTACGACATCTCCGAGAAGCTGTACGCCTTGAACGAAAAGCTTTTCGCCAAGTTCGGCCTCCGCTTCGACATCCGTCTGCCCAGCCTCTACCACGTCCTGGGGCCCGCCTCTTCAGACGCCGAGGTGGAGCAAGAGCCAGCTGAGCCCGAGGAGCCGCCCGTGCCCTCACGCCCGCCGACCTTTGTCCAGACAGCCTCCCCGGCCTCTGGCGCACCTCCTCCCACTGCCCCCCCGGCCCTTGTCAGGAAACCTCGGCCTGACAGTGACCTGTCCGGTGAGGACTCTACCAGTCTTGTACTGGAAGATTTTGCTGAGTTGACGGGGTCCTTTATGGACTATTTGAGCGAAGGGGAGTATATGAAGTGAGGGCACTTCTAACATGGGCACACGACACCCTGTGTAAGGAAGTAAGTACTCTTTGTGCCTCTAGAAGGAAACCCAAGTGTGTGTGGCTGATCTGTCCGGCATGCCGTGTCCACCGTCCTCCTGCTCAACCCGTAGCTCATTGGCTTCAGGTGGATGGGTGCAGCCCTTCTTGTCTTATTAGATTATCCCGGCCCAGGTCGTGTGAGATTTGGGTACCTAGACATACCAGGGCCCTGGCCTAGATGGCTGAGACTAACCCGGTCTTGTCAGATCTTGGAAGCTAAGCAGCCTAGTATTTGGATGGGAGACTTCTGAGGAATACCAGGGTCATGACGCAGAGGGAGGCAATGGCGAACCATCTCTCAACGTCTCTTGCCTTGAAAACCCTACAGGGTCATGATAGGCTGGCTGCAACTTGACAGCACTCTCCACCACCAGATGTGCCAAGAAGTTACTGCCTCTTAGTGCCCAATACCAGACGGTGTTGGCATCCTGGTTGTTGTGGTGACTCATGGGAGGAAAGAAGGGATTCTGCACCTGAATCAACTTGAAAGTGTGGAGGGGGGGGAACCCAGTGAATGCATTTAATGGACACTGAGCCCAAGTTCTCAGAATTCAGCATCAGCTTCTGAAAACAATTCTGGTTAGGGTTAGGGTTAGGGTTAGGGTTGGCTTGCCTCAAATTCAGACTAGAAGCTCTTGTTGCAAAATGTCACAGCTGGAGGTTGCCAACCTCCAGGTGGGGCCTGGGGACCTCCTGGAATTATAACTGATCTCCATTTTTTTTTTGTTTTTTTAAATCTCCAGTTAATGGAGACCAGTTCCCAGTTAGGGTCGCCAGGCAGCACCTGGTAACTGGTGGAAGGATGATGGGGAGGGAGGAGCATCCTGGGAGAAAAAATTTAAAAAGCAAAATAAGACCTTGTTTGCTTATAGGAAATTCCTGGAACTGAAAAGTTCTTGTATTGTGAGAAAGGGAGAAAAGTACCTCTTTCTCTACCTGCTCTATCCCATGCATAATCTTATAAACCTTGATCATGTCACAACCTTTCCTCATAGGGAAAGTCTTCCAACCCTTTTATCGTTCTAGTTGCCCTTTTCTGCATTTTTTCCAACGCTATAATATCCTTTTTGAGGTGTGGTGACCAGAACTGTACACAGTACTCCAAATGAGGACGTACCATCGATTTATACAGGGGCATTATGAAACTGGCTGATTTGTTTTCAATTCCCTTCCTAATAATCCCCAGCATAGCGTTGGCCTTTTTTATTGCAGTTGCACACTGTCTTGACATTTTCATTGAGTTATCTACTACGACTCCAAGATCTCTCTCTTGGTCAGTCTCTGCCAGTTCAGACCCCAATGTGCATCACTTGCCACATTGAACCCCATTTGCCACATTGACGCCCACTCGCGTGCATTTAAATTAGCTAATTAAGTATTCAGGGTGGGCTAAATAATACTAATGAATGTATTACGCGTGCGTGGTTGGTTAGTGCTCTGTTTGGCCAAGGGTATTGCTTACCATTCAAATTCTTTACACACACACACCCTTCCCATCTTATCTCAGAGTTTGCTGCTTCTGCCTCTGCTCTTCAGTAATGCCCATAATCCTGCCATTGTTCTACACATTTACAGCTGCTTCAGCTCATCATTTTAACTATTTCGCTTCCCTCAGGTGGCAGCTGCTGCCAAAGCAATGTTTGTAAAAATCTGCACAGCCCATCAAATCTCCAGTGGCCAATCAGAAGCCTTGCTGGCAAAAGCCTCACCTGACCCCCTCTACCTTCTAAAAACACTTGGCAGGTTGGAAGCCTCTGCAAAGGAACTGTGATTCCACTGGCCCTGAAGTTTTCCTGCAGATGTACTGGGTTTATAGCAGGGATGTCAAACATGCAGCTCAGGCTGCGTCATCGTAGGTTTGCAGCTTACATATACACACCTGAACAGCATCCTCAAGATTGCAACAGCACAGACATTTTGATGCAAGAATTCAGAGCAAGAGGTGTCAGTTATCAGACACTGTTCAATAAACAAAATATTGCAAGAGTGCTGATGTTTTAAGCCTGTTTTTATTTTAAGTAAAAAAAACCCTTTGTGTTTGTGTCCTTTATAAAGTTTCTATCTCTGCTACCTGGCATTACATTTTATGACACACGTGGCCCAGCCCAACAAGGCCTCATTTATGTCAGATCCGGCCCTCATAACAAAATGAGTTCTACACCCCTGGTTTATAGGATTGGTTCAACTGATTCCAGAAGGGAATAACAGTCTCTCTCTTCTTCTTGCAGCCTCCGGAAGCCTCCCAAGAAACAATCGCCAGGCCCTCGCCAAAGGGCGAGCCCCGCTGGCTCCCACTCAGACCCCAGAACTCTAGGGAATGACCACTTGGGACTGCAAAGGCCGCCCCCGCACAACCAGTCGCCCATGTCTGATCCAAACAGTGTTCATTATTCGTGTGTCAGTGTGTGCGTTTCACAGACACCTGCATGACACTCTTTGAAGCACCTGCATGAGACCGGCGTGTGTTGGTAGGACACCTTCCCACAGCTTGTGGATCGGCACCGGCTTTCTCGGCGAGTCTGTATTCTCGAACACTTGGCACGGGGTTCTGTCATTAAACGTCGTGGAAAGACAATGGTGTAGCTAGTCAAAGGTCCTGGCTCTCTGCTCAGGGCCTGTCAGTTCAGCGTTTCCCAAACTGTGGCCTGGGAGGGTACTCTTGGGGGGGGGGGTTGTCCGTGAAATCTGTCTGAGCATCTCACCTGAACGGGGCTGACCATCTAACTGGAAAAGATGCTCACCTTTAGGGCTCTGTCTGCTGCGGTAGACAGTGGCAGTCACTGAGCAGAAATGTGGAAGACACTGGCCAAGATGGCCGCTATGGCCTCGGACCTCTCACGAGAGGGACGGAGACCGCCACAGGTCATGTGTGTCTTGTTGGGAACACTTTTGAAAGGGCCAGGAAGAAGCGGAGGTTGGCCATGTCCTGCCTCCTGGATGGAGAAGTGCCTGTGGAGGCAGCGAGGGGGAGAAAGGGGCTCCATTTCTGAGGCAAAGGGGCTTTCCGGTGAACGGCCGGCACCAGCAAGGGAGGAGTGTGGGGAGGGGCTTTAGGGGTCTGTGGAAACGTTCAAATCAAAATGGAAGGCATTGGGTTGCTAGCATTGGAGAAATCGGTAGTAGTTCTCCCTTCATGAAACAGCACACACAGGCATGCAAAAATAAAATATCTCCACATCTCCTGTTTCACTGGATGAAAGAGAATTGGGCACATCATGGCTACTGCAGATTGCATGTTGTGGGGGTAATACTTAGAAGCAGGGGTCATTTCCTGCAGGAGCGCACAGGAACGGAGCTCCGGCAGTAAAGATCCCAGGAATTGGCTGGAAGGCCATTTAAATCTTGCAGGAGGGAAGGGAGAGGGGCAGCTGCTGGTCACACCCCTGAACTCCTAGCAGCAAATTCTCCACTTGAAGTTCAGCCCCCCCCCCTTCTTGCCCAAAGCATTTTAAATGCTTTGGGCAAGAAGCGAGGGGGGCGCCTGAACTTCAAGCGGCAAATTAACTGCTTAAAGGGACCATTTAAAGTAGGGGTGTCAAACATGCGGCCCAGGGGCCAGATTAGGCCCCCGGAGAGCTCCTATCAGGCCCACAGCGGAACTGTCTGTCTTCTGCTTCTTCTTCCAGTTCTGCTGCCGCTGCATCATCGTGGGTTTGCAGCTTACAGATACACACCTGAACAGCATACTCAAGATTGCAACAGCACAGACATTTTGATGCAATCATTCAGAGCAATCAGGGCTATTTTTGGGCAGGAACACACAGGAACGGAGTTCCGGCTGGCTCCTGAGTTGGCCACACCCAGCAGGAACTCATTAGCATAATAGGCCACACCCAACAGCAGAAACTCATTAGGATTGGCTACAGTAGGCGTGTGTGGCCTAACATGCAAAGGAGTCCCTGCTACAAAAAAAGGCCCTGGGTTTTGTCAACAAACAAGGTAAACAGAATAAGAAGCAAAAGGTGGGTGTGGCTGGATGACCACATTTCTGGCAACACGGGGCTGCGGCCTAATATGCTAATAAACTGTGGTGTCAGGGTGTGGCCTATTATATGCTAGTGAGTTCCTGCTGGGCTTTTGCTACAAAAAAAGCCCTGAGAGCAATGATTCCACTACCTGGCATTACATTTTATGACACACACGGCCCAGCCCAACAAGGTCTCATGTATGTCAGATCCGGCCCTCATAACAAATGAGTTCGACAACCGTGCTTTAAATGCTTTGGGCAAGAAGTGGGGGAGGGCGCGCCTGAACTCCAGGCGGTGAATTTGCCGCTTGGAGTAGAGGCACATGGGGTGCCAGTCCCCAGCATGATGACATCACTTTTTCATGATGTCATCATGTTGGGGACGTCCCCGCCTCCTCCAAGAATGCCCCTCAAAGCCCCACCACCACCGGGGACTAGGAAGGACCTGGCGACCCTATGTCTTCTTGATTGTAAAAATTCTGTGGCTTTGGGTGGAGACACACAGGCATTGTAGGTGCAGTCGGTGTGGTTCAAACAGACATAAGCAACATTGCCGGGCCTCTATCTTCAGGGCAGAGAAGGTGAGCAAAACCAGCTTCTGGCACACTTTATCACCAGGGTTCTGTCATTGTCTCTGTATCCACTGGGGGCGCTGTGGTAGTCGGACACGCCATGGCCAAGTCATAGGAAGGGCTGTTTTTTCCGGTCAGGGTCATCGTCTGAGTCAGGCAGAACATCTTCTCACTGCAAGAGGAACAGGGTGAAGTTAGACACAGGAGTGCCAAGTCTAGGTTGAAATTTCCTGGAGATTTGAGGGGTGGAGCCTGGGAGAGCAGCGTTTGGTGAGAGAAGGGGCCTCAGCGGGGTATAGGGCCCATAGAGTCCACCCTCTAGAGCAGCCATTTTCTCCAGGGAACTGATCTCTGTCGTCTGGAGATCAGTCATCATTTCTGGATATCTCCAGGCCCCGCCTGGAGGTTGGCATCTCTTCAGTTAGGGGGATGGTAACAAAGCCAAAGGAGTCCTTTAAAAAGGTGAAGGTGCAGGCATACCAAAGCATCAATTGCCCTACAATACCTTCCTTTTTTGTTTGTTTGTCTTGTGTATTTGTTGTAAAAATAAAAATGTTATATAAAAAAACCCCAAAGATACGTTTTTAAACTTATTTTAGTATAGGAAAGGAGAAGAAGAGATTGAATGGATACCCTTGCCCTACACTACCCGAAGGTGTCTCAGAGGGGCTTACAAACTCCTTTTCCCTTCCCTTCCCCACAGCAGACACCCTGTGAGGTGGGTGGGGCTGAGAGAGCTCTTTCGAGAACTGCTCTGAGAGAACTTGTAACTGACCCAAGGCCACAACAGCAGCTGCATGTGAAGGAGTGGGGAATCAAACCCGTTTCTCCCAGATTAGAGTCCATGCTCCTTACTCCTACACCAAAATACACATTTTTAAAAAAATACATCCAGAAGCCTTTGCATGACAAAGGAATAAAGGGATTGCTGAAGGTAGATGGGGAGATGGCAGAGAAGCTTTGGTTCTGCATTCACTGTGGAAAGTGCCACAACCCCTACTTTCAGGAGGGGAGTCTGAAGAACTGAGTCAAATTGAGGTGACCAGAGGTGTAGTTCTACACCTGCTAAGGAAATTAAAAAACGATAGTCTCCAGGTCCTGATGGTATACACCCGAGAGTTCTTAAGGACCTCAGATGTGATACGTAACCTGTCATTAAATTCAGCTGCTGTACCAGAAGACTGAAGAGTAGCAAATGTGCTCGCCACCTGGGCTCTTTACTGGCGGAGCACCGCTCCTGCAGGAAATGACCTCTGGGGCTCAGTCTCCAGACCCCCGATCATCCTCGTCGCTCTCTTATGCACACTCTCGATTTTGTCCATATCCTTTTTGAAGTGAGGCCTCCAGAATGGCACACAGGACTCCAGGTACGGCCTGGCCAAGGCAGCATACAGCGGGGCTATGACCTCCTGCGATTCCGATGCTATGGCCCTTTTAATACAACCCAAGACTGAATTTGCCTTTTTTGCCACTGCATCACACCCACTGCTCATATTTAGTTTACAGCCCACCCTTACCTCAAGATCTCTTTCGCATACACTACTGCCCAGAAACGTATCCCCCATCCAGTATTTGTGCTTGAGATTCGAGATTGGATCTATACCCCACCCTTCACTCAGAGTCTCAGAGCAGCTTACAATTTCCTTTCCCCTCCCCTCTCCACAACAGACACCCTGTGAGGTAGGTGGGGCTGAGAGAGCTCTTTGAGATCTGTTGTTGAGAGAACAGCTCTGACAGAACTTATGGCTTGCCCAAGGTCACCCAGCAGTTGCATGTGGAGGAGTGGGGAATCAAACCTGGTTCTCCCAGATTAGAGTCCGCGCTCCCAACCACTAAACCAAACTGGCTCTCGTGGTTCCTTCTCGCTTACCTCGGATCCACAGGAAGGGGAGCAGCACAAAACTGGTGGACAACTGGATCTGCCTCCTTGCTCCTTCTCCAGCTCTTGGGGTGGTAGAGGAATGCCACTCTCTCCATCTGGCACAATGGTGTGGAGTGAATCGCCAGGCTTTTGCCCACGGTCTCCAGCTTGGGCCTGCAAAGTCCAGCAAGGGAAGTGAGTAAGCACAGGTGCCTTTTTGCGTCTGCTAAATACACTTTTGTTTGGCTGCCAGAGTTCAGTTATTAACTCCTGGAAGAACTCATGAATGTAGACACAAACTCACATCATAATTATGTCTTTTTAGGTTTATAGATCGGGGAAGGGGATGAGCTCCTGGGTTTCAAGTGGGGGACAGATTCCCGGGGGGGGGAGGTAGCAGAAGAGAGCTGCTGCAACTGCTTCTTGGCTATACACTAGGGATACCACATGCCAGCCTCCAGCTGGGTCTAATACAGGCCCGTAGCTAATGCAGGGCCCACGGGGCCTGCCCCCCTAGCAGTTTTTATGGGGCCTCTTCCTGAGCCTCGGCTCCCCTACCCCAACTCCCCCTGATTGCCTGTCAGCCTGTTGGCAGGGAGGACAAGGGCAGTGGTTTCAGAGGCTGTCCCTGGTGCTGTGCTGTGGGAAGAGGCACTGGGGCTCCTTGGGGGGCGGGAGCTGGACCCGGAGGCTGTGGCTGCTGCAGCCCTTGCCCTGGAGCCTTTGATTGGATTAGCAGACGGCCCCCTCCGTAAAAAGTCCTTAGCTACGGGACTGGAGTAACAAATGCAGCTTTGAGAATGACAGGAGTACTCCATCCATGAATGTTAGCTGCATAATGTGTCTTTTGTAGGACCGGCAAAAAACATCCATACAAGAAGGCTGTCCCCCTTTTTGGAAGACTTCATGCAAGAAGAAGCGGGCTTATAATTCTAGAAACTCCTGTTGGGGCTTGACTTTTAAAACACTGATGCAAAATTGTCTGGTAGTTAGCAGTCTGTATGTATTGAATGTTATTGCTTATTGAATGTAATGAATATTTTATACCTGACTAGGATGAAACAATGATACACTATGCACTTTACTAAATGATTACCATAAATAGAACACATTGGTTTGCTAAAAGGTTTTTGCAGTGTATATTTATTTGTTACTAGAGTCTCCTAACACTGCAGCTCGGGTTGCTTCAGCCTCCAGGTGGGACCTGGAGACCCCCCAGAATTACGGCTCATCTCCAGACTACAGAGATCCGTTCCCATGGAGAAAACGGATGCTTTGGAGGGTGGATTCTATGGCATTGCACCCCACTGAGGTCCCTGTCTTCCCCAGGCTCCATCCCCAAATCTCCAGGGGTCTCCCAACCTGGATCTGGCAACCACACATGCTAGAAAACTAATATTGTTATGGGGAGTGGAATGTCTTTTCCCAAGTATTTAGCCACTGATTCCTCGTAATCTCTTTCTTCGAAAATTTCTCCTTCGTTTCTCTTTGATTTCTCTTTGAAGAGAAACTGATATACCCTTTGGTAACAAAGTCAGTGGCACCTTTAAGCCCAACAAATTTTTATTCAAGATGTGAGCTTTCGTGTGCACGCACACTTTGTCGGACGATGAAACGGGATTCCATTGCCTGACAAAGTGTGCATGCACACGAAAGCTCACATCTTGAATAAAAATGTGTTGGGCTTAATGGTGCCATTGGACTCTACCTTTGCTGTATTGCTTCAGACCACAACAGCTGCCCACATTGACCCTTGGTAACCTCCGCTCTTGTGTTACCTTATTTGGTCCCACCCTTCCTGGCAGATATCGCTTTATCAAGTTCAAATCATGTTGCCTTTCAACATCCACGATTCTTTGCTTAACAGGGTTTTTTTACTCGATTATAATCCATATTAACCAGGAATTGCTTAGAAAGTCCGTAATAGCCCAATTTAAGTTCTATTTCTTTAATCCAGGGTGGCACTATAGAATCTCTTAATATTAAACCTGTTAATCCAATGGTATATTTACAAAACTTAGATAAACCTGACTATAGCATTTACCCTGCTCAGAGCCGATATGCTTCCATCTGCAGTTTTAGAAGGTAAATACAAAAGACAACCTTATGAGGAAAGATTGTGTATCTGTGGAGAGGGGAAGGTAGAAACGAGGGAACATATGATGTTCGAATGTAAAATGTATCAAAGTATTAGAGACATTTACATAACCCCGATTTGTTCTCGATTCCCTGGGAGAAATGAAAGATTTTACCTAGATAAGTTGCTGGCTGACAAAGAGCAGGAAACTGCTTTAAACATGGCAAGATTTGCCATGCAGGCGATCAAAATCTGGAGACAAGCTATTAGCAGTTAGATAGTGAATATTATACTTAAATAGAATTTTTAAATTATCTAGTAATATTTTAATTTTATTCCTAACATTTTAATGTTTGTTTTTCTGGATAGCGTCTGTATGCATTTTACTGTTTTACCGGCTGATGTCTTTTCGGTTCTTTTATGTATTTGGTCAATGACCGTATTAATAAAAAAAAATTGAATTAGTGCCTTCATCATCCGCTCTTGTGGTTGCTTTATGTCAAGCACCACTGGGTGGCGCTGTAGCTGGAGGACAGGACGTTTGGGAGCGCACTACTGACTGCCTCTGAATATCTACAGGGTGAAATTCTGAAATTCAGCCTGAACCTCTTCCTGCCCGTATCTCTTTGAATTTCTCTTTGATCAAAACGGAATGGATTACAAAACTGACTCCAAATATCCGAAAACAGGAAAAGTGAAGGACTGCTGGATTTCAGGGAGAAAGTGGGTAGAGAAGAATTAAGAGAAGTTCTCTTAACAACTCTACATAAGACCCTGCCACTTGGTCTTAGCTTCCGGCAGGTTTGGCTCCAGGGACTGGGGGGGGGGAGCGGGGGGGGGAGCGGGGGGGGGAGACTTAACCCAAAACAAATGAATCCAGCACCTGGAAGTTTAGTTACATACGTACTAGAGGGCCAATGACTAAAAACTATAACTTTGTTGTTGTTGTTCAGTCGAACAGTCGAGTCCGACTCTTCGCGACCCCGTGGACCACATCACGCCAGGTCCTCCTGTCTTCCGTCATGCTCCGGAGTTTGCTTAATTTCATGTTCGTTGCACTGATAATCAGGGGTCATTTCCTGCAGGAGCCCACAGGAGCGAAGCTACGGCAGTAAAGAGCCCAGGGGGTGGGCACATGCAACAAGCCCCACCCTCTGCTCCCAGCAGCCCTCAGTCAGAGCAAGAAGCAGCCAGGTAAGTTGCAGAGCCCCCCCCGGCCCCTTGGTCCAAAAGAGTCCAGTGGCACCTTCAAGGCCATGTTTTACCCAGGTACAAGCTCTCCCTCCTCTGCGAGGACAGATCTGCACGTTCCCCCCCCTCCAATAGCTAGCAATCCAAAACAGTCCAGTGGAGCCTGAGCAGTGGGTGTTGCCTTCTGACACACTTCCGGTGATGTCAGGGGGTGTGGCATATGCAAATGAGTTATGCTAATGAGTTATGCTAATGAGCTCCTGCACCTCTTTTGCTACGAAATGACCCCTGATGATAACACCGTCTAACCATCTCATCCTTTGTCGTCCTCTTCTTCTGTTACCTTCGATCTTCCCCAGCATCAGGGTCTTCTCCAGTGAGTGCTCCCTTCTCATTTGGTGGCCAAAGTACTTGGGCTTCAGCTTCAGTATCTGGCCTTCCAGGGAAAAGTCAGGGTCCATTTCTTTTAAGATTGACTGATTTGACCTCCTTGCAGTCCAAGGGACTCTCAAGAGCCTTCTCCAGCACCATAGTTCAAAAGAATCTATTCTTAATTATTATCAAAACTACATGTATTTATTATCAATTAGTTAAAAACAATTATGGGATCAATGGTAGCCTGTAGAGTTACAGCATTTTTGTACGTTGGCTCTGATTTGATTGTATCTTCTGGATCAAAATAGGAAGGCTTACAATAAGTAATACTATTCAGGACACCTATATCTGACCATGACACAAGGCCTCACCAATATTCATAGGCCTTGCGTCAATTGATTGTAACTACAAAACTCCTTTTTTGGTCCTCTGTTGATTTATTTATTGTCTCATTGTTGTATCATTGAGCCTATAGGTACAAATATGGCTTGACCACTGAAGAAGGCCACTTTGGCTGAAACGCGCCTGGTCGCAATGGGCCCCACTTGTGTATCTTGTACCCTTTTATTCTGCATTCAGGCTACAATCAGGGCCAAAAAATTTTTTTAACTAATTGATGAAGAGAGAAGAGAAGAAATTGGATTTATACCCCACACTTTACTATCGGAAGGAGTCTCAGAGCGGCTTATAATCTCCTGTCCCTTCCCCTCCCCACAACAGACACCCTGTGAGGTAGGTGGGGCTGAGAGAGCTCTTTCGAGGACTGCTCTCAAAAGAACAGCTCTGAGAAAACTTGTAACTGACCCAAGGTCACACCAGCAGCTGCATGTGGCGGACTGGGGATTCAAACCCGGTTCTCCCAGATTAAAGTCCGCGCTCCTAACCACTACACCAAACTGATAATAAATAAATGATCAACCTATCTGGCCTTCCGTGCTACTGCTATAATGACACTTTGTGCAGATAGGCAACTGAGCACACATGAAGCTCCCTTATACTGAATCAGACCCTTGGTCCATCAAAGTCAATATTGTCTACTAAGACTGGCAGCAGCTCTACCAGGATCTCAGGCAAAGGACTTCCACATCACCTTCCACCTGGTCCTCTCAACTGGAGATGCCGGGGACTGAACCTGGGACCTTCTGCATGCAAACCAGAGACTCTACCACTGAGCCACGACCCCTCTCAGTAACATGCAGCAGAAAAAGCCCTTCCCAGCAGAGAAAAAGGGACAAAGACAGCGGAGGAACATTGCAATCATCCACAGTTACTTACACAGTGATGGTGATGCTAAAGGTCGAGTTTCTGCCCCAGAAATTGATCTCAATGCTGGTATCCGACGTTCTCCTCTGCTGCAAACGAACTTCAACCAGGCTGTGGTGCACTAAGCAATAGAGAGAGCCACACTAAATGGTCTGTGCGGCTGGAATTAACAGAAGTCTGCTACATCTTTTGTGCAACCACCCAGGATGTAGGAAGGGGAAAAAACAAACCCAGTGGTATTCCTCTGTGTGGAGGAGAATTTGACTAGCTCACTCGTGACAAGGGAAGGAATTTTTCATTGTAAAAAACTCTCGGTTCTACATTCCCGGCCCTGAGCGCTGTAAGTCTTTGAAACCTGCCTGTTCAGCAGTTCTTATTCTGGTGGCAGACGTTCCTGTTCCTTTGAAGCTCGATCCCAGGAAGCAAGTAAATCTGTGACAGGAAGTGGATGTCAAGGACACTTGGTTCCTAAGAACCAGTCTCCAGTTGAGTGGCTTTCCTGAGGTACAGACCTGGTCCACAGCAGAGGAGACACACTCTCAGAGCCGGTTTGACGATGATTATGGCATGTGACAATCAGCATGTGTGAACGGGCCGTCACGGATCTCAGGAAGAGCTACCTCTTTCCATCCCCTTACACCAGGGGTCTGTCCTCCCCAACCTTTTCGAGCCTGTGGGCACCTCGGGATTTCTGACACAGCGTGGCGGGCACAGTCACAAAGCAGCTGCTACAAAATGGCGGCCACGGCAGGCAGAGCCAGCCACAAAATGGCTGCCACAGCTTACCTTCAGTCGCACACTGAAGATCCTGGTGGTTTGATGGCAGCTCTTGCCACAGCCAATCAAATCTCCAATGGGCAGCCAGAAGCCTTGCTGGGCAAGAGCCCCAGTTGGCCCTACCCACATTCTAAAAAGAGTGGATGGGTGCCAGGAAAGATGATGGGGGGGCACCATGACGCCCATGGACACCACATTGGGGACCCCTGCCTTACACAGTGTTTTTCAGTAGAGTCCATCCACACATTCAGTCTCTTCAAGTGCAGAGAAAGCAAGTGTTATCGAATCCTGGGTTAAGGTTGCCATCCCCCCGATGGGGGCAGGAATTTTCCCACTTTCGGGGGCCCCAATCTGCCTCTGGCCAGCGGGGGAGCCCCGCCCCTGAATAGCCCCATTGTGCCCGACGTGCCCAGCACATCATGTGGAGGATGCTCTAGCATTTGGGTAAAACCTCTATGGTGACCATAGAGTTTTTTACCCAAATGCTAGAGCGTCCCCTGAATAACATGCCCGGAGCAATGATGTCACTTCCGGATGATGTCATTGCAGAGCATGCACTTCACATACACACCAGAAGACCCTGGGAGTCAGGCTGGAGCCCCCTACTGGGACGCAGGCAAGACGTGGCAACCCTATCCTGGTTGTCTATGGGATTCTGCATTCTGGGTGGTCTCCCTAGAATAACATCACAGGCACACCCCACAACCAAGCCCCCAGGTTGCGTTTTTGACTGCCAGGTGGGGCCTGGAGATCTCCCAGTATTACAACTGATCTCCAGACGACAGTGATCAACTCCCCTGGAGAAAACGGGTGTTTTCGAGGAAGGCGTCTAGGCCTTCACATCCTGCGGAAGTCCCTCCCCTCCCCAAACCCCGCCCTCCCCAAACCCCACCCTCCAATCTCCAGGGATCTCCCAATCCCGACCTGGCAGCCCTACCCCAGGCCTCCTGGATGTGCCATTTGGCTACTCACCACAGTACGGCGTAGAGGCAGCTGTGGCCAAGTAAACTTTCACCTCTCTGGGCAGTGGTTTCGTGTCGATTCCGCCATTGTCCAAGAGCCCTAAAATGAGAAAAGAACACGCTGCAGAAGAGCCGCTGGCACCGAGAGCTGGGTTGTGCGTATCTCTTTATTTACGTTATTTATAGCCCGCCTTTCCTGCTGGGGCTCAAAGGCAGATCACGCAGAGCAAATGCCGCCACTTCTGCAAATACGGCATCTAGTGTTAGAATGCAATCCTGCCTTCTTGGAACTCTCAGTGTTCCTTTATTTTATTTATTTATTGTGTTGTATTTATACCCCACCCTCCCCGCGAGCGGGCTCAGGGCGGCTTTAAACACAAGAGGAGGTTCTAGCCCTCGTGTCTAGGAAAATAAAAGCTGGAAAGTGAATGGCTGTGGAGAAATCTCAGATGCGGCAGGGAGAAGCAGAATAAGGCTGCGATCGTAGGCACAATTAGACCTGACATATGTTTGAATTCCAGGCGGATTTAAAGGGCGCGATCAGACAACATCATCATCTGGGAAGCGCCCCGCAGCCATCAGCAACCTGTTCTGCTCCGCTGCAGAAGTGGAGTTAAAAGACACCGGGGGAATTCCGGTAGCAAACGGGTTGCAATGGGCCACAGACAGACTTTCCTGTATCTGATCGCTCCAGCGCACTCTCATGCCGTCAGGATGGTCTGATCAGGCCATCCCATCTCCGCGCCGTTGTTTTCCCCCCTTCTCAGTATGTCCATCATCACACACTCCATAGGGAGTCCTCAGTGCTGAGATGCAATCCATCAATTCCCTGTTTAAGTGCATCGGGAACAAACAGCAACCCCCCCCCCAACTCACCTGCAGTTGCATCTGATCACACACTGATCACCCACAGCTTCGACGGGAGGTGTGATCTCACAACTGCGGGTCGAATTCTTCCAGAGGAAATAGCCTTGCTCCCGCCCGCCCGTTTTATCTGGCATGTGTGACCGCACCCTAAGATATCCAATAGCTTTGGAGGACGGGAAGAGATTGTAAGCTGCTTTGAGACTCTAGGAGGTAGAATAAGGTAAAGGTTTCCCCAGAGTTGGTAGAATAAAGCGGGGTATAAAAATCTCTTCTTCTCGGTCTGAGGATTGGCCCTGCTTTTTTTTTTTTTATAAAGATTCAGACTTCTCTTTTGTCTGTCTTGACTTGAGGGTGGAAAATGGCTTAATAATAATTTTTAAAATCTCTTCTTTAAACTACAAAGGCACCTGGAACCTGGGCAGGGAGTATGGGCTGGGATCCGATGACTTCCCAACTGGACCGTGATTCTTATGATCACAGAATCATAGAATCACAGAGGCTGGAAGGGGCCCTAAAGGCCATTCAGTCCAACCCCCTGCCCAACGCAGGATCGGCCAAGAGCATCCCTGACAAGTGTTTGTCCAGACGCTGCTTGAAGACTGCCAGGGAGGGGGAGCTCACCACCTCCCCAGGCAGCAGATTCCACTCTTGCACAACTCTGTCAAAAAGTCTTTCCTAAGATCTAGCCGGCACCTTCCCGCCCTTAATTTAAACCCGTTATTGCGAGTCCTCTCCTCCAGGAACAGCTCCCTGCGCCTCCTCTGAGTGACAGCTCTTCAAATCCTTCAAGAGAGCACTCCTGGTCCCCTCTCAACCTCCTCTCCTCCAGACTGAACATTCCCAAGTCCCTAAAGCCCTATGAGGATTCACCCACTTGCAATGCCACCCCCCAACGCGGATTGTTTCACGTTATCATCTAGAGGAAAGGGGCAGATCACCCGAGCTCCCTGCATGACATTCTCCGTAACCCAACACAAATTTCATCAGAGGGATTCTGAAACGGCGAAAACAGGAAAACCACAAAACCTCCTGTCAAACCTCATTTTGAAATACCTGAACGGAAGAACTTTAATTCACACTGGTTTGATGACTTATGCTGAAAAACTTTGCCTTGAAGGGTGGGGGAATCAGGAGACCAGGGTGAATAAATGACATGCTATATCAGCTGATCTTATCAGGCAGAGGTTTTAAACACTAGAGATTGCTTGAGGCCTGTGCTTTTTTGGGGCTGTGAATGAATGTCTGGTGTGTAGGATCCAAAGCTTTTCAAAAGTCCCTCTTTTACCTGTGAGGTGTGGTTCGTGAGAGCGATATTCTTTCGCTTCGAATCTCCTTTTTTGGGCCTGTGCTTTTAAGAGACCCAATGGGTGCAGTCAGACGGGCCGTTTAGTCCGCTTTCGGCCCGCCTCAGAAATGGATTTTATCTGCGCAATCAGACAGTCAACATCTGCCTCCGGTCCCCAGCCGTCGCTTTCCGGCTCAAAACCGCTTTAACCCGGAGTATTTTGTTACCAGGTGCCCAAGTGGTGTTTTCCTGATTCTCCAGTTCCAGCCGCACTTTTCTGATGTCTGATCGCTCCTGCAGTGTCGAGTCACTTCTGGTTTAAACCCCCCTCCCCGCTCAAAAGCTGCCCGAGGCTTCCGCTTTTTGCCCGCCATTTTTTAAAAAGCGTTGTCGGTGTGCGCATAGGCAGAGGTCCGCCACTGCGTTATTAAAAACAATGTTTAAACGGTGTCTAGTTTTAGCATTTAGATGAGTTCGGGATCTCATGGAGGCCATTTTCGGGGTAAACGTTTAAAGGGAAGTGTTACATCAGTCGGGTTGAAGTGGAAATCGCTGTTCTGCACACGCACAAAAATTTTAGTTCTACAGATGGCTGCCTGTGCGCATGCCCAAACTGAGAGAGAGAGAGAGAGAGAGAGAAACAACAGCGAAGCACGCGTGTGGACAGCGGGAAGCGATGTGGCTGCGCAGCGATCCAGAGCAAGGAGGTGAGTCTGATCGTGATTCTCCGGGTTAAAAAAGACCGCATCGGGGCCGGAGCAATTTAAACCGCTCCCAGCACGCCGTCTGACTGCACCCAATGTGGTGTAGTGTTTCAAATGTCAGACTAGGACCTGGGAGACTCAAGTTCAAATCCCCATTCATTGCCAACCTCCAGGTGGCGCCTGGAGATCCCCCACGATTACAACCAATCTCCAGACAACAGAGATCAGCTCCCCTGGAGAAAATGGCTGCTCGGGAGGGTGGGCTCTGTGGCACTGGACCCCTACTGAGGCCCCTCCCCTCCCCAGGCCCCGCCCCCCAATATCTCCAGGTATTTCACAACCCAGAGCTGGCAACCCTGCCACTTGGCCATGGAAGCCGGCTGGGGGGCCTTGGGCCAGTCACACACTCCCTCAAAGGAGTGGTAAACCATGTTGTAAGCTGCTTTGGGTCTCCCCACTGAGTAGAAAGGTGGGGTATAAATGAAGTAAATAAATAAGTAACTTAAAAAATAACATGCTGGTCATGTTTTGCATTAGTCATTTAAACAGTGGTCATTTCATGCAGGAGCACACAGGAGCAGAGCTCCGGCAGTAAAGAGCCCAGGGGGCAGGCACATGCAACAAGCCCCACCCCCTGCTCCCAGCAGCCCTCAGTCAGAGCAAGAAGCAGCCAGGTAAGTCGCAGTGGCCCCCCCGGTCCAAAACAGTCCAGTGGCACCTTTAAGACCAAGTTTATTCAGGTACAAGCTCTCCCTCCTCTGTGAGGACAGATCTGCACGTCCCCCCTCCAATAGCTAGCAATCCAAAACAGTCCAGTGGAGCCTGAGCGGTGGGTGTTGCCTTCTGACACACTTCCGGTGATATCAGGGGGTGTGGCATATGCAAATAAGTTCTGCTAATGAGTTCTGCTAATGAGCTCCTGCACCTCTTTTTCTATGAAAAAACCCCAGTTTTGCTCCCCTGGTTGGAATCCCTTGGTACAAAGCAGAGGCTCTGTGGCAGCATCAAGGTTTCGAAGTTGTTCTCCTTTATTTAGTAGGAAACAATGACTCAGAAACTGTTGGTTGGAGGTGAGGACGACTGAACTAGCCAGTCCCCCACCCCAGGCTGTGGACAAAAGTTTCCCTCTGCCCCGGCTCACTCCACCCAGACCCACTCCAAGCTCAATTTGGCAACAAATCGCATGACTTGCCAACCTCTTGGACACTTGGGATGACCAGGGGCCAGGAAATGCTGTCTCTCCGGACCAGTGTTTCCTCTAAGCTAAGTTAGTGTGAGCTAGCTCACAGTTTTTAGCCTCCGGCTCATACATTTTTGTCTTAGCTCAGGAAGGAGGGCTCCAGAGCAAACTAATTTATGCAGCAGCCAATTCGCTCGCTCACAACTTTAATGCCAGTCGCTCACAAAGTACAATTTTGGCTCACTAGACTCCACAGCTTAGACGGAGCACTGCTCTGGACCCTCTCTTGGTGGGGGGTTGCCAAGCTCCAGGCAGGGCCTGGAGATCTTGAATTACAACTGATCTGCAGATGACAGAAATCAGTTCTCCGGGAGAAAACATCTGCAGATGACAGAAATCAGTTCTCCGGGAGAAAACGCCTACTTTGGAAGGTGGTCTCTATGGCCCTGTACCCTACTGAGGTCTTTCCCCTCCCCAAACTTCAGGGTCTATCCCCCAATCTCCAAGATTTTCCCAGCAGAGAGTTGGCAACACGACTTGGTAGCACTGCTTCAGTCACTGATCCACTGCGATCCCCCCCCAGCCATCCATTTCCTACTTGTATAGAAATTCCTGTGTGTTGTTAAAAAAACATGTCAGACTCATTTCACTTTTCCTCCTACCTTAAAAGTTTATTTGGGGCTTTCCCACATTCTCAATTTCCTCAATTGTAAGTTCCTGTTTCTTTTTTTTGGGGGGGGTGTCTGTTCTGCCCGTGTTTTGCTCCCTCTAGTGGTCGATTCAATATTACATCAATTCACGCCTGGCCTATCTCCCTGCAGATTTAAAATGCAGGTTTCTATGCTGGACTTACACTGGTGTAATATTGAATTGACCACTAGAGGGAGCAAAACATTAGCAGAATGGGGAGAGAAAACCCTGAAGAAGCAGGAACTTACAAGCAAGAAAAATCAGAATGCGGAAAAGCCCTTTATTTCCCTAAAAAGACCACGAGGCCACTGCCTTCTCTGGATTCCAAATAACGCACTAAATTTTCAATTCCTGGGCACTTGGGTAAGTCTGATTGTAGTGACTGATGCCGAGAGGCGCAACGTACCTACTGTGGGGCAGGAAGCCAAACTTGAGTCTGTGCAGTACACGCAGTGGCCAGCTAAGAAATCCCGGTAACTGGAGCAGGGAAAAGCCATCAAGGGGCAGGAGTCCTCCAAGGCACTTTTGTAGAAATACACAGCCCTCATATGATCACAGATCATAGTGTTATAGCCTGCATGAGAGAGAGCGTAAAACTTGAGACCCTCAGGACATAGAGATGGGAAACCTACAGAACCCAGTCTACAGGGGCAGACTTGTAATTACTGTCCAAGCAACGCATGCAGTGGGATTTCTCAATCAATACTAGCGATTTTGAACGAAGGAACACAGCTGAACAGTTAAGAACATAAGAGAAGCCATGTTGGATCAGGCCAATGGCTCATCCAGTCCAACACTCTGTGCCAAACAGTGGCCAAGACCCAGGTGGCATCAGGAGGTCCACCAGCGGGACCAGAACTCAAGAAGGCCCCCCCCATTGCCCCCCCGCACCAAAAATACAGAGCATCCCTTCCATCTATAACTTGTGGTTCATAGTGTCAGTTAACACTGCCATGTCTTTGGAATGTGTGGGAGGTGATCCTCCTTCCTGTCTGGGTTGTTATACGTGTATGCTTTTCTGACCTTGGGGTTCCCGCTGCACCTGACCTGCTGGGAACAAACGGCTCCTATTTTCGCCCGCTCACTCTTCCCCCGCGTGTGCGTACCATGCACAATGCTTACTGGCTTCTCCTTGTAATGGGGGGGTGCTTTGAAACTACTATAACTTTGGGTGTCCTGCTGCTTTGGACCATTCCTGACAAAAAACGTTCACGTGTCATAGTTATGAACTACCAATAAACAGAATACTTCTTATGAAGTGCTGTGTGGTGTGATCTGACTATAGAACCTGACACATAGCCACTGATGGACCTCTGCTCCGTATGTTTAGCTAGTCCCCTCTTGGAGCTGTCTATGCTTGTAGCCACCACCACTTCTTGCAGGCAGTGAATGCCTTGCGTTAATGACTCTTTGGGTGAAGAAGTCCTTCCTTTTATCTGTTATTCAGGATTAATTAACCCAGAATAAAAATATAGGATTTTGTTAGTGCTCCAGGAGCTGCTGCTGAACTTGAGTAGGTATTTATTTATGTGTTTCATTTATAGCCTGCCTTTGTCCACAACAGGGACCCACGGCAGCGTATGTCATTCTCCTCTCCTCCATTTCACCCTCACAACAACCCTGTGAGGTAGGTTAGGCTGAGAAAGTGTGACTGACCCAAACAGAAGAGAAAAGATTGGATATATACCCTGCCCTTCACTACCCAAAGGAGTCTCAGAGTGGCTTACAAACTCCTTCCCGCACCCTGTGAGGTAAAAGAAGAAGAGACTGGATTTATACCCTGCCCTTCACTACCCAAAGGAGTCTCAGGGTGGCTTACAAACTCCTTTCCCTTCCCCTCCCCACAACAGGTACGCTGTGAGGTAGGTGGGGCTGAGAGAGCTCTGACAGAAACTGCTCTTTTTTAAGAACAGCTCTTATCAGAACTACGGCTTGCCCAAGGTCATCCAGCAGCCGCAAGTGGAGAGGTGGGGAATCAAACCCGGTTCTCCCAGATTAGAGTCCACGCACTTAACCATGACACCAAAGCTACTCGGCGAGCTTCTGGGGCAGGAGTAGGGATTTGAACCCGAGTTTTCCGGAGACTAGTCCGACACTCTTAGCCACTAGGCCACACGGGTGGCGCTGGGGCAGGGAAAGTCCTGGAGATCTGGGGAGTGCAGCATGGAGGGTTAGGGCTGGAGAGGGGGGGGGGACTCTTATTTTTTTATACCCTGCTGAGGTCCCTCCCCTCAGCAAACCCCACCCTCCGAAGGCTCCACACCCAAATCTCCAGGAATTGCCTAACCCAGAGTTGGCAACCATAAGCAAGGGCATTTTCTAGTCAGAGGCCAGTGATATGCTGCAAACCTCTCTTACCAGGTGTGATGAAACGGGGGCAGCCGGGCTGATCTTGGCCTCCGTTGACGTAATAATCTATGTGGCCCACGGGGATCCGGATCCCAAACTCTGAAAGAAGAAAAGAAGACGAGATTGGATTTATACCCCGCCCTTCACTCGGTGTCTCAGAGCAGCTTACAAACTCCTTTTCCTTCACCTCCCTGCAACAGACACCCTGTGAGGTAGGTGGGGCTGAGAGAGCTCTGACAGAACTGAACTTGAGAGAACAGCTCTGAGAGAACTTATGACTGACCCAAGGTCATCCAGCAGGGAGGGGAACACTGGCTGGGGAAAGGGAGACGATCGGGGAGGCATGCCTCCCCTTTGCTTCCCCAGCCACCCTGCCGGGAGCCGCACAATATGTATGAAAGAGCCACATGTGGCTCCCGTGCCACAGTTTGGCCACCCCTGACCTAGAGTATTGTGTTCAGTTCTGGTCACCAGAATTTAAGAAAGGTATAGACAAGCTGGAACGCGTCCAGAGGAGGGTGAGGGGTCTGGAGACCAAGTCCTGTGAGGAAAGGTTGAAGGAGCTGGTTATATTTAGCCTGGAGAGGAGATGACCAAGAGGTGAGATGATCACCATCTTCAAGTACTTGAGGGTCTGTCATCTAGAAGATGGTGGGGAGTTGTTTTCTGTTGCCCCAGAAGGTCAGACCAGAAGCAACGGGTTGAAATTAAATCAAAAGAGTTGTTGGCTAAACATTAGGAAGAACTTCCTGGCAGTTAGAGTGGCTCCTCAGTGGAACAGGCTTCCTCAGGAGGTGGTGGGCTCTCCTTCTCTGGAGGTTTTCCAACAGAGGCTAGATCTAGGGCCATCGGACAGCAATGCTGATTCTGTGAACTCAGGCAGATCATGAGAAGGAGGCTGCAGGAAGGGTTGCCTCAGTGCTTAATTCTCGTGGCCCTTTCTTACACGCCCAGGGAAATGCTGATTACCACTTTGAGGTCAGGAAGCCATTTTTCTCTGGGCCAGTTTGGCTGGAGATCCCAAAGGTTTTTTGCCATCTTCTGGGCATGGAACAGCAGTCACTGGGGGTGCGTGGAGGGTAGGCATTTGTGAATTTCCTGCATTGTGCAAGGGGTGGACTAGATGACCCTGGAGGTCCCTTCCAACTCTATGATTCTTGCTACAAACCCCTCTTCAAAAAGCATCTTTTCAGCAGCATCTTTGGCTGTTCCCCCCAGTATCCAAAAACCTACTACACCCCATAACATGTGCCCTGCCCTCTCCTGCCCTGCCTTGTTCAACGATGGGCCATTTTCAACGGTCTTTGGAGGCAGAGACCTTGCTATATTCTGCCTGTGAAATCCCACAAGCTGCCACATACAGGCCTGAGCCCTCCTACGCTTCCCCACCCTGGTGGAGATGATTCACCACAGGAAATGGGGCTATTTCTAGCGGCGGCAGCCTGACTGTCCATAACGTGCTCTGTGGTTCTCCGTGTAATGGGAGGGGAGGCCTACTGTCCGTGTCGGTGTGAATGGCTTCCACAAAAAGGGCATCTTCAGGATCCAGGCGCTCTTCCTTGCTGGCTCTGGTATATTTGGGCCCTGCAGGATCCAGACCTGGAACATGGTTAAAAAAGACAGCATAGACATAAAACACGATCCAGTTGTCTGCAAGAAGACAGCAATTGACTTAGAGCAGGGTTCCCCAACATGGTGCCCGCGGGCACCACGGTGCCTGCAGATACTTTTCCTGGCTCCCTGCAAGTGTTTTTAGATAGCGGGTGGGGCTTTTGCCCAGCAGGGCTTCTGATTGGCCACTGGAGATACGATTAAGAAGTTGTTGCTGCAGCGGCTGCTGCCAGAGCACAAGCACCTTCACCGTGTAAGCTCTACACGAGAATATTGCTGAACAAGAGGTTCATTTTAAAAGGCCTCCTGTTCAGCAGAGAGTCTGCCTGAAATATTGAAGAGCTGCTATTAGAGTTATACACGATCTTCGCCTAGACGTTCTGTGGTTGGCGCTCTCTGCTTGCTGTGGTGGCCATGTTGTGGCTGGCTCCGCCCCCTCTGGAGGCCATTTTGTAGTTGCACCCACCAACCAGTGTCAGAATTCCAAAGGTGCCCACAGGCTCAAAAATGTTAGGGACTGCTGACTTAGAGGACCGAGAGCAATGAAGCTCTTCAGCTCTTGAAAAACCAAGCTTAGGAAAATGTGTTTCATTTATTATTATTTATTTATTATTTTCAATTTATATCCCGCCTTGCCGGGGAACTGTTGTTTTTCCATTAGGGATGCCAGCCTCCAGGTGGGACCTGGAGATCCCCTGGAATTACAGCTCACCTCCAGACTCAACAGATCAGTTCCCCTGCAGGAAATGGCTGCTTTGGAAGGTGGACTCTGGGGCACTGTACACCACTACCTGAGGTCCCTGTCCCTCCCCAGGCGCCATCCCCAAATCTCCAGGAGTTCCCCAACCTGGATCTGGCAACCCCACCCCAATCCATGGACTCTGGGGCACTGTACACCACTACCTGAGGTCCCTGTCCCTCCCCAGGCGCCATCCCCAAATCTCCAGGAGTTCCCCAACCTGGATCTGGCAACCCCACCCCAATCC
>NW_015160212.1:1212104-1255583 GCF_001447785.1 Gekko japonicus
CCAATAACTAGCAATCCAAAACAGTCCAGTGGAGCCTGAGCGGTGGGTGTTGCCTTCTGACACACTTCCGGTGATGTCAGGGGGTGCGGCATATGCAAATAAGTTATGCTAATGAGCTCCTGCACCTCTTTTTCTATAAAATGACCCCGGTTATAATGCCCAGCCACAGTTGCTAAGGATTGACACTGAATAAAAAAGGTTCTGATGTTTATATAGACTGTTAATATGTGAAAGTAATACTATAGATGGCATTTTACAGTTGGGGTTTTATAAAAAAAAAACATACATGGATACACTAGCACTTTAAATGCTGTTTGTATAGGCAGACCGTGGCAATTAGCAGTGGAGACTTTACATTTGGCTTCTAGAATCCAGCTAATACGTTGTGACAACTTTGGGTTCTGTTATTAGAGAGTCAACATGGAATGTTTCCTTTCAAGAGTTGATAAGTAGTAATGTAAGTGACAGTTTTGAGTGTAATGGTTTATTATGATTCTTTAAGCTACATTTATAATTGAATGCGTATCTTCTTCTTTTTAGTGATAAGAACTGTGATTGTTACACGCTCAGATAAAGCAAATATTGTGAAACGAATTGTTTACATTGCGCAGTATTTGTTGCGTGTGAGCGATAACAGAAGAAAATTTGCTACAGAATTACTACAGTAAGTGTTTTTGCAACATATCTTTATTGACTCTTCATTACTTTTGTCATGGATGTTGTTTTTGGAATTCCACTTCCTCCCGTGATCTCTCATTTTTGGCTTCAACCCTAGGGACTGGCCAGCTTAGAGTTGCCAGCCTCCAGGTGGGGCCTGGAGATCTCCCGCTGACAGAGATCAGCTCCCCTGGAGAAAATGGATGCTGTAGAGGGTGGACTCTGTGGCATTGTACCATGCTAAGGCCCCTCCCCTCCCCAAACCCCGCCCTCTCCTGGACCCACCCCCAAAGTCTCCGGGTATCTTCCAACTCAAACCTGGCAACTGTAGGCCAGCTGACTACCATTTGAGCTGCTCATTTTTCCTTACCAGTAATCCTTCCAAGGCGGCCTTTGTAGAACTGTCCCACCAGACCCCCGACGTGGGCACCCAGGCTCACCCCAATCAGGTGGATGGATGTCTCTGGTACTCCCAAGGCCTGAAGAGTCAGATAGCCAGGAATCATTCCTGCAATTTGAGCATTTCCTTCCCAAAGGCCTTGCTCCCCCGAAGCATATCATTTCAGAACAGTTAGAGCAGGGGTCCCCAACATGGTACTAGGGTTGCTGGGTCTTACCTGGCTGCTGGCGGGGTGTGTGTGTCCTTATCCCAGTTTGGGATATCTTCGGTGTGCACACTGCAATGACACCACCCAGAAGTGACGTCATCGCGCAGGCCACGTTGTGAGCGGGGCCTCTATTGTCTGAGGGAAAACCATAGAGTTTTCCCTCGAATGACAGAGCATCTTCCCGCAACATGTGCCCTGTCAAGACATCACCTCCAGGTGATGTCATCGCGCAGGGCATGTTGGTGCAAACGTAGCACTTTGGGGGCAGGGATCCCCCCCACACCGGCTGGATCTTGGCTGGCGAATTGGGGGCCCTGAAAGCAGACAACCCCCTTGCCCCCAGAGGGGGAATGGCAGGCCTAGTGCCTCCTGACACCTCTCCTGACACCCACCAAGTGCTTTGAGAAAGTGGGTGGGGCTTTTACCGAGCAGGGCTTCTGACTGGCCTCTGAAGAACGATTCTTTTGAAATCACCCCTCATCTCCCCTGCGCTTGGGCTCCCCCTGTGTGGTGGGCTCTGCCTTCTGCGGCGGCCATTTGTCAGAATGCCAAAGGTGCCCACAGGCTCAAAAGGTTGGGGAAACCCTGAGTTAGAGTGTCAGTCTTCTGCACCAAGGCTAAAGGAGAGTCTTGTGGCACAAGTGCTTGGGGGGGGGGACTTCTCGTGTACCGGCCCCACCGGTGGACCTCCTGATGGCACCTGGTGTTTTTGGCCACTGTGTGACACAGAGTGTTGGACTGGATGGGCCTTTGGCCTGATCCAACATTGGCTTCTCTTATGTTCTTAAGTCAAAACAAGATTTTGTTCCAAGATAGAACTTATATATACATATATATGAAGATTATTATTTTTTTTAAAAAATGATTCCTTTGTTTAGAAAAAAAATGATTCATGAGCCCCCTCTCCCCATGTACTACAGTCCTGATCCAAATTGGGCCCCTGCATGCCTGGGAATTAGGGAGATGAGATCTCCTGCTATGGCCCCTTGTCACGCTTGAGTGGTCTTCAAGGGCCGCCCCATTTAGAACACATAACAGTAGTCAATCCGATGGTTACAAAAACAAGGAAATAATTCCCGGGATAGCCATGCTGGCCTGCTGCAGCAAAACTAAGCAAGAGATTTCGGGCACCTTAAAAAACGAACAAAATTTTACCCTAACAAAAGATTTTGTGGACTACAAACCACGTGCCTAACAAAGGCATGCATCTGATGTAGTGAGCTGTGATTCACAAAAGCTCCTGTCAGTCTTTAAGGTGCTATAAGACCTGTTTTATTTTAAAAGCGTGGAGAAAAGCACAGCAGTGTCTGTGCCCAATACAATGGGAGAAGCCCCATACGGCTTGGGGACAGCATACCTTAAGAACCACCACCTCCCATACGAACCTACCCATCCACTCTGGTCATCTTCGGAGGCTCTGTTTCAGGTGCCCCTGCGTCAAGAAGCTAGATGAGAGGCAACCTGAGACAGGGCCTTCTCAGTCATGGCACCAAAACTGGAGGTTTCTCTCTCTTCCTCCGTCTCCACCATCAGGCAAAGGATCTGAGGCCTGCCGTTTGCCAGACTTGGGAAATGCATTTCCACTTACCAGCAACTTCTGGATGAAGGCGGAGATTTCCAGGCCCAGCTCAGTGACGTTTTCCACAGCAGTGTTATAGGAGGCGGTGGACCCGTGGACCCAGTCCACTGCAATCACGTTGGCAGGGGCTGCTTCCAGCAAGGCCCCGATTAGCCCATCGATCCAGGAGGGCTTTGTGCCCAGTGCCCTGAGGAGACACGATCCGGCACATGAAGATAAATCTTTCCAAGTTGGAAAAGCTGCAGCTGCAAGGTTGGCATCCCGCAAAAGAAAGGGCTTGAAACTGACTGTCCCCAGTGGAAGAGGCCCATTCTCAGATGCCTTCAGCCAGTTAAGAGTCTACCAAATATCATGGGCATAGGGTAAAGATGCCAATCTCAAGGTGGGACCTGGGGATCTCCTGGAATTACAGCCAATGCTCTTAGTTTGCACTGGAGCCCTCCTTCCTGAGCGAAGACAAAAATGTGTGAGCCAGAGGCTAAAAAACTGTGAGCTAGGCTCACACTAACACAGCTTAGAGGGAACACTGATCCACAGACTAGAGAGATAAGTTCCCCTGGAGAAAACAGTTTAACAAACAGGAACGAGGAGGAATCACAGGCAGAGAAAAAAAATAACTCCCCAGAGACAAAAAAATCAATAATCACCAATGCATGAAACGACAGTCTAATTGAAATAAAGGATCATAACGGTCACATGTAATTAAACAGAAGTGTTCTAAATCATCACAATAATTCCACAATTATAGGAACAGAGCCCAATAGCCCGAGGAAAAATCCAAATCACAGAGGAAAACAATGTAAACGGCTTGGTGCTCTATTTTATTTTGTGGTAAATATACTGGTAGTCTCTTGTGGAATTATCGCAATGATTTAGAGAATATTTCTGCTTATTTACATGTGGTTGTTATGTTTCTTTATTTCAATTAGACTGTCGTTTCATGCATTGGTGATTATTGATATATTTTTTGGGGTCTCTGAGGAGTTATTTTTGTTTTCCCCTCCAGAAAATGGCAGCTTTGGAGGGCAGACGCTATGGCATTATACCCTGATGAGGCCCCTCACTTCCTCAGACCCCAATCTGCCCAGGCTCCATCTCCGAGCCTCCAAGAATTTCCCAACCTGGAGTTGGCAACTCCAGCTGTTTAAACTGGTGGCACTCCAACAGGGTTTTTGACCTCCCCAGGCTCCACCCCCAAATCTCCAGGAATTTCCTAATCCGGAAGTGGCAACTCTACTTAGCCACAATGAGACACAATCTACTCACACGCTACTCTACGAGCACATCGTCATCCGTGATATTCACCAAAACCCGTTTTATTCCCATCAAAACGGACGAAAAGAAGGGGTGTAAACCTCTCTGAATAAATAAAACAGCACTGATTTTTCAACTAGTCCAAACTAAAAAGCACTTTACTAGTCCAGCATGGGGAGTGAGTACATGTCAAAGTCTGTAATGAAAGTAAAAAGGGGGGGGGAGCTGCCAAAAGGGGGGGACCTTTATTTGATTACAGAAATTCAATTAAATGGTCATCTTTCCATTCAACAAACAATACCCACCAAGGGAAGACCATCTACAATTCACAACTATGTTCAAAACTATATATTATATTCACTGAAATACAAAGGAGGGTTAGTGGTCACAACCCAATAGAGTATGTAGACATAGATCCAACAGATTGCGCATAACAATTAAACATAGTTTAAACAAAGAACATATTCAAAACCAAAGTTGGCAACTCCAGCTGTTTAAACTGGTGGCACTCCAACAGGGTTTTTGACCTCCCCAGGCTCCACCCCCAAATCTCCAGGAATTTCCTAATCCGGAAGTGGCAACTCTACTTAGCCACAATGAGACACAATCCACTCACACGCTACTCTACGAGCACATCGTCATCCGTGATATTCACCAAAACCCGTTTTATTCCCATCAAAACGGACGAAAAGAAGGGGTGTAAACCTCTCTGAATAAATAAAACAGCACTGATTTTTCAACTAGTCCAAACTAAAAAGCACTTTACTAGTCCAGCATGGGGAGTGAGTACATGTCAAAGTCTGTAATGAAAGTAAAAAGGGGGGGGGGAGCTGCCAAAAGGGGGGGACCTTTATTTGATTACAGAAATTCAATTAAATGGTCATCTTTCCATTCAACAAACAATACCCACCAAGGGAAGACCATCTACAATTCACAACTATGTTCAAAACTATATATTATATTCACTGAAATACAAAGGAGGGTTAGTGGTCACAACCCAATAGAGTATGTAGACATAGATCCAACAGATTGCGCATAACAATTAAACATAGTTTAAACAAAGAACATATTCAAAACCAACAGTAGGCTCTTCTGCAATGCTATACATAAATAGTGTCCATAGACCTCCAAACAGAAAGTAACTGCAACAAAAGACTCCCACTGTGGAAAGAATAACAGCCGATGGAATCCGAGGATGCCATTGAAGCTTCTGAGCTGTGCCTATGTTATTGCGGAAATCGGGTTCTGTTTTACCAGCCACTGTTGAAGATTATTGAATTGCTTGATTTATACCTGGGAGAGGCGTTCGGCTGTTATTCTTTTCACAGTGGGGTTTTTTGAATATGTTCTTTGTTTAAACTGTGGTCGGTTGTTATGCGCAATCTGTTGGATCTATGTCTACATACTCTATTGGGTTGTGACCACTAACCCTCCTTTGTATTTCAGTGAATATAATATATAGTTTTGAACATAGTTGTGAATTGTAGATGGTCTTCCCTTGGTGGGTATTGTTTGTTGAATGGAAAGATGACCATTTAATTGAATTTCTGTAATCAAATAAAGGTCCCCCCCTTTTGGCAGCTCCCCCCCCCCTTTTTACTTTCATTACAGACTTTGACATGTACTCACTCCCCATGCTGGACTAGTAAAGTGCTTTTTAGTTTGGACTAGTTGAAAAATCAGTGCTGTTTTATTTATTCAGAGAGGTTTACACCCCTTCTTTTCGTCCGTTTTGATGGGAATAAAACGGGTTTTGGTGAATATCACGGATGACGATGTGCTCGTAGAGTAGCGTGTGAGTAGATTGTGTCTCATTGTGGCTAAGTAGAGTTGCCACTTCCGGATTAGGAAATTCCTGGAGATTTGGGGGTGGAGCCTGGGGAGGTCAAAAACCCTGTTGGAGTGCCACCAGTTTAAACAGCTGGAGTTGCCAACTCCAGGTTGGGAAATTCTTGGAGGCTCGGAGATGGAGCCTGGGCAGATTGGTGTGGCTATATTTCTACACTAAGGGTTCCTTATTGTCTTTGGCAGATCTTTCCATTCAAAGTACTTTGTGTCTGTCATCCTCACAACAGCACTATCAGGCAAGCCAGGATCTTTCGGGCTGGGTTCTAATAAACAACTTTTAATGTCCAAATGAACAACTTTTAATGTTGTCTTAAGGATTTCTGTTAAAGGAACTGAACATCAGCAAAGACACCAGGGGGGAAGCTATCGGAAGGCTAAGAAAATACAATGATTGTTCATGCTAGTTTCAGTTCCTCTTTCGGTGGAATTGGGGGCAGGGTCAAAAATAACCCCAACACCTTCAGAGCACACTGTGTGCTGCAATTTGCAAAAAATTACAAGAAGGGAGGGCACAAAACACCACAGGGCGATTGACCTCATCAGGATTGAGGGATACTCTCTAAGAGCCTGGAGTTGTAGCAAGAACTACCGATAGCCAGTGTGGTGCGGTGGTTAGCGTGTTCAACTAGAATCTGAGAGACCCGGGTCCAAATCCCTGCTCTGCCAGAGAAGCTTTGAGGGAGGGGCTGTGGCTCAGTGTCAGACCATTCCCACAGGAGTGAAATTCCCCACATTGATGGTTTTAAAACTGCGTGTTACGTGAAATTTTCCACAGTAGATTTTTCATCACCAGGCACAAATGCAAAGTTTTCTCCTTCTTACTCCACATTTTCGGAAAGCACTAAAAATGGGGATTCCGAAAATGCGGGGTAAGAAGGAGAAAACTTCGAGTTTGCGCCTGGTGAGGAAAAATCTACTGTGGGAAACTTCACATAACACGCTGGTGTGACCTTGGGTCAGTTACAAGTTCTTTCAGATCTGTTCTCTCAAAAGCAGTCCTTGAAAGAGCTCTCTCAGCCCCGCCTACCTCACAGGGTGTCTGTTGTGGGGAGGGGAAGGGAAGGGAAAGGAGTTTGCCAGTCTGAGGAGACAAGGCTGCCCTGGATGGGCCAGGGGTCTGAGCCAGCAGAAGGCAGCTTCATGCATGCATTCAAGCCTGCTGGGTGACCCTGAGCCAGTCACACAGCCGAATCTACCTTGCAGGGTGGTTGTTGTGAGGACAAAATGGAGAAGGGAAACTGTTCTGAGTTAGCAAGATCCCAAAGCCGTCTGTGTTTTTGATACCTAAAGCCGTGGATGACAATTCTCGTTGCCAGGCTGGCATTGAAGCTGGAGTTCCGGATGTCCTCCGTGCTCGACTTCTCAATCCTCAAAAAACAAGATTGAGAAGATGCGGGGAAAACTGGGTGAAGCTGCAGGGCAAAATGCGGCAGTGCAGCAAGTGGTGGGAAGTTGACACGTAGAATCGGGGGGGGAGAGCAAAGACGGAGCAGTGGCTAGTGGGAAATTGGTCTGAGACTCCTTCGGGTAGTGAAGGGCGGGGTATAAATCCAATATCCTCCGCCTCCTCCTAAAAACGTCAGTGCAGGGGATTTCACTTCTGTGGAAATGGTCTCAGAGCCTCTGCTTGGCATGCAGAAGCTCCCAGGTTCAATCTCTGGCTTCCCCAGTTAAAAGGACCAGGCAGTAGGCGATGTGAAGACCTCTGCCTGAGACCCTGTAGAGCCACTGCCAGTCTGAGGAAACAAGGCTGCCCTGGATGGGCCAAGGGTCTGAGTCAGCAGAAGGCAGCTTCATGTATGTATTCAAGCCTGCTGGGTGACCCTGAGCCAGTCACACAGCCGAATCTACCTTGCAGGGTGGTTGTTGTCAGGACAAAATGGAGAAGGGAAACTGTTCTGAGTTAGCCAGATCCCGAAGCCGTCTGTGTTTTTGATACCTAAAACCGTGGATGACAATTCTCGCTGCCAGGCTGGCATTGAAGCTGGAGTTCCAGATGTCCTCCGTGCTCGACAACAGCTGACCACAGCTGGGATGGGAAGAGGTGAACAGGAGGAACTGGACGTGGAGCTTCGAACCCCGCAGGAAGCTCGCCGGCTGGAAGTCTGTGCAGGAGTGGGGCCTCACGAGGCTTTCGGGGCCTGAAAGGAGAGCAAGCAAAGCGAGCGGGAGCAGAGGTTCTCACGGCGGGTTTGGTGGAGGGAACCAAGCTTGTGTGAGATCGTCACAGGGGCCTTGAAGACCAAGGATCGGCTCCTACGGCCAACAGAGCTTCTCCAATGCTCCCCACGTCCCACTAGGGTTGCCAGCCTCCAGGTGGGTCGTCTAGTAACAAATCAATATTCACTGCAAAAACCTTTTAGCAAACTAATGTGTTCTATTTATGGTCGTCATTTAGTAAGTGCATAGTGTATCATTATTTCATCCTAGTCAGGTATAAATATTCATTACATTCAATAAGCAATAACATTCAGTACATACAGATCTCTAACTACCAGACAAGTTTGCATCAGTGTTTTAAAAGTCAAGCCCCAGTGGGAGTTTCTAGAATTATAAACCCACTTCTCCTTGCATGAAGTCTTCCAAAAAGGGGGACAGCCTTCTTAATAGTTGTATGGATGCTTTTTGCCGGTCCTGCAAAAGACACATTGTGCAGCTAACATTCATGGATGGAGTATTTGAGAATGGTAGGAATACTCTGTCCATAAATGTTAGCCGCACAATTCAATAAGCAATAACATTCAGTACATACAGATCTCTAACTACCAGACAAGTTTGCATCAGTGTTTTAAAAGTCAAGCCCCAGTGGGAGTTTCTAGAATTATAAACCCACTTCTCCTTGCATGAAGTCTTCCAAAAAGGGGGACAGCCTTCTTAATAGTTGTATGGATGCTTTTTGCCGGTCCTGCAAAAGACACATTGTGCAGCTAACGTTCATATTTGAGAATGGTAGGAGTACTCCGTCCATGAAGGTTAGCCGCACAATAAGGACCATAAATAGAAGACATTAGTTTGTTAAAAGGTTTTTGCAGTGTATATTTATTTGTTACTAGACTCTCCTAACACTGCAGCTCAGGTTACTTCAGCCTCCAGGTGGGGTCTGGGCCCTGGGATCTCTTGCTTTTACTGCTGATCTCCAGCTGACAAGAGACCAGCTCCCCTGGAGAAAACAGCTGCCTTGAAGGGTGGACTCCCCTCCCCAAACCCCGGCCTCTCCCGGATCCACCCCCAAAGTCTCCAGGTATTTTCCAACCCAGACCTGGCAGCCCTATGTTCCACTTTTTAAAAAATGCCATGAAATGTTGCTGTAGTCCTCGAACATAGGGGGGGATGCCAACTCCAGGCTGGGAAACTCCTAGTGATTTGGGGGTGGAGCCTAGGGAGGGTGGGGTTTGAGAACTGACTTGAAGCTGGCTACCCACGATGGGTGAGATCCAGCCTCAGATGCCTCTAGGGTCGCCAGGTCCTCTTCGCTCCCCGGTATGGAGTGGGGGGGAGCTCTCCAGGAGCACAGATGGTGCGGTGACATCACTGCGCAAAATGTCCCCAGTGTGATTGTTATGTATGGTGTTATACAGATAGCCTGAATTGTAGAATTAGCCTGAGCTTCAGTCACAACCTCCACAGACTCTCAGTATCCTGAAATCAACAGCCTGACTGGCTGCCGTTGTGCAATGGAGCAATCAGGGAAGACTATGACTTTCGGTGGGAGCAAACCCTATTGGTCCGAAGCGCTCACTTACGATTGAACCTTACTGTTCTAGGGCTGTGGTTTAGCCAGTTCCAAACTGTATATATGTTGGGGTTGACCCAAGATGGCGCCGAGGCAGCTGCTCTGACTTTTAACACTATGCGAGTTATCTGCTAATTTTTATAAGTTGGGGTTGTTCTGTGTGTTCTGTGTTGTTATGTGTTCTGTTCTAATAAACTGAAATCACTGATTAAAGAAAGAGCTACGTCATCACACTGCGGACACTGTGCGGTGATGCTCTAGTATTTTGGGCAAAACTCTATGGTTACCATAGAGTTTTGCCCAAAAGGGTAGAGCGTCGCCATGTGGCAACACCAGAGCGATGATGTCACTTCCGCATGATGTTGTCATGCTGGGGACATTGTGCTGGGTCTTGGGGGCAGGACTTCCCCTGCCAGCCAGCTGGCCGGAGGTGGACTGGAGCCCGCCAAATCGGGGGGATCCCCCGCTCCCACCTGGGGCCTCGAGCCAGTTAAGTGTACGCCAACCCCTTCCCACCAGGGGTGTCAAGTGACTGCTTAAGTTGGTGGTGCTCCAGTAGGGTTGCTGACCTCTCCAGGCTCCACCCCCAAATCTCCAGGAATTTCCCACCCAGAACAAGATGAGGCCCCAGGGGAGTTGCCAACTTTGGGCTGGGAAATTCCTCCCTAAGCTCCACCCTAAAATAAAAACCCTCCCTAGGCTCCATCCTCAGAATATCCCAACCCAGAGTTGGCAACCATACCCGCTGCCAGGGGTCATTTCGTAGAAAAAGAGGTGCAGGATTTCATTAGCATAACTCAGTAGCATAACTTATTTGCATATGCCACACCCCCTGACATCACCGGAAGTCTGTCAGAAGGCAACACCCACCGCTCAGGCTCCACTGGACTGTTTTAGATTGCTACCTATTGGGGAGGGGGACATGCAGATCTATCCTCACAGAGGAGGGAGAGCTTGTACCTGAATAAAGGTGCCATGGACTGTTTTGGACCGGGGGGGGCCTGGCTGCTTCTTGCTCTGACTGAGGGCTGCTGGGAGCAGGGGGTGTGGCTTGTTGCATGTGCCCGCCCCTTGGGCTCTTTACTGCCGGAGCTCCACTCCTGTGCGCTCCTGCAGGAAATGACCCCTGCCCCCTGCCAATAACCTGGTAAATCTGGGGGGAATTGGAGAATAAAGAGAGAAGGGAAACTGGCTCATGCAAGGACTGGAGACAAAGGAAAGCACCTGCGTCCAGGTAGGACCCGGGGATCCCCCGGAATCACAGCTCCTCCCCAGACTACAGAGGTCAGATTCCCTGGAGAAAATGGACGGTTTGGAGGGTGGGACTGCACTGTACCCCACCGAGGTCCCTGTCCTCCCCAGGCTCCATCCCCAAATCTCTAGGAGTTTCCCAGCCTGGAGCTGGCAACCCTATCCACCACCACCCCATTCCCACCTGGTGGCCACCCTAGACCTGTCCACCCTAGAATCTTTCCCGGCCTGGCTTGTCCACCCTAGAATCTTGTCACAAAAATCTAGACTATCATCTCTCCCCCCTCCCCCCCAGTGGTAAAGGCTATTTTCTTCTGGCAGGAGTCTCTGCCTGCCTCAAGACTGCAAATCCCGGTAGCCAGATTAGAAAACGTCCTTTGTCCCCGAGCCCCAAGGGATTTCTTTCGCATTCTCCGGAAGACCGTGTTGCTGCGCAAAAGCAGGAAAACCACAGTCAGCCTGTCTGTTGAGCTAAAATCAGGTTTACGTCTTGGAAAGGCTCCAAACTGCTTTGCCAGATGTCCCTTTGCAAATGTTTTGGGGTGGAAAACAGTGCTTTTGAAAGGGTCAGGGAAAAAAGTTTTGAATCCTCTCTTTTTTCATGGCCGTTCATGCCCCTTTCATGAACACATTATTCTGCCTTATACTAAATCAGACCTTTGGTCCATCAAGGTCAGTATTGTCTACTCAGACTGGCAGGGGCTCTCCACGGTCACAGGCAGAGAGGCCTTTCACATCACTTCCTGAGAGCCAGTTTGGTGTAGTGGTTAAGTGCGCAGACTCTAATCTGGGAGAACCGGGTTTGATTCCCCACTCCTCCACTTGCACCTGCTGGATGACCCTGGGCAAGCCATAGTTCTGTCAGAGCCGTTCTTGAGAAAGAGCAGTTTCTGTCAAGAGCTCTCTCTCAGCCCCGCCTCCCTCACAGGGTGTCTGTTGTGGGGAGGGGAAGGGAAAGGAGTTTGTAAACTGCTCTGACACTCCTTTGGGTAGTGAAGGGCGGGGTATAAATCCAGTCTCCTCCTCCTCCTCTTCTTCCTCCTCCTCCTCTTCCTCCTCCTCCTCCTGTATGGAGTCACATCCCCACAGAGCTCCCTCCCCAAATTCTGCTCGCCCCAGACATTGCCCCAAATCTCCAGGAATGTCTTAAGCCAGAGTTGGTAACTCTACTGCCCAGTGACATCGTTGAAGTAAAACGAGCTGCGTGCCCCTGCCCTCCTTCTGGATGGGTGCCAGAGGGGAAGGACATGCGGCGTAGTGGTTAGCGTGTCAGGCTAGGATCTGGGAGACCCAGGTTCGAATTGCCACAGTCAGACACTCTCGGCCTGAACTACCTCACAGGGTTGTGGCGAGGATAAAATGGAAGACAGGAGAACGACGTAAGCTGCTTTGGGTCCTCATTGGGGTGAAAGGTGGGGCATAGATAGTGTTGGCAACCGGTGGGAGTTACATGGGAGGGGGGTGCCATCTCATCTGGGCTGCTATGTCACTTTCAGGGGAAACCCAGAAGTGATGTAAGGTCGCTCTAGGAATTGCAGGTAAGTCTATGGTCTTGCCATTGGGGTTTCCCCAGGAAGTGATGTAGCGGCACAGACAACAACACTGGTGTTTTTAAAAAATAAAAAATTAAAATCTGGAGTTAGAGCCCCACCATAGCAGGGGACCAACAGTCCTAGGTATAAATGAGGTAAGTAAAGAAATAAATAATCCCTGTTGTCAAGATACCCCAGGTGATGTCCCGTGTTTTGCCAACCTGCCCTTGCAGTTGTTTCTTTGCCTGCCTTTGCATCGGTCACCACAGAGTGGCGAAGCCAGGAGGGCCTGCTCAGCTGCTCTGGCAAAGGGTGTGCTCCCTTCAGGTGAAGTCCCTGTGGCACACTCCAGAGCCTCTGCTTTCTTCCTGCTTCACAAATCCCAGCCCAAATGCTGCCCCCCCCCGGGCTGCCAGACCCCCACTTAAGTCTCCCTCGCCACTGGTAAGTCTCCCCACCTGCCGGCTGATCCGCAGCAGGGGAAGCAGAGGCTGGTGACATCACTACTGGTGTCCACCAGAAGTGACATCAGCGTGTTGCAGGACATTCTGGTATTTTTGCCCAAATACCAGAGGGTCTGGCATTCCCAGTGCTGTGGCGACATCACTTCCGGTGTGTGCCAGACATAGAGATGCCAGATGGGACCACCTGTGGATCCCCCGGAATTACAGCTCATCTCCAGACTACAGAGTTCAGTTCCTCTGGGGGGAAATGGATGCTTTGGAAGGCGGTGTCAAGACTCACAGTCAGAGTCCAGAGTCACCCTCAATGTCCGTACTCAAGACTCACAGTCAGAGTCCAGAGTCAGCCTCAATGTCAGTACAAAGTCAGGGTTCCAGAAGTCAGGCAAGGCAGAATCATTCAGTCCAGAGTCGTACACAAGAGCAAGCAGGTCTGAGATCCAAGTCCAAAGCCAGTCCAAAGTGTGGAGCTGTGGCTGCAGAGTTCACCAGGTGATGACTTGTAGCTTCCACTTCGAGCAGTCTCCCTTGACTGGCTTTCATAGGCCTCTGCTGGAAAGTCTGACTTGCAGCCAACTGCTTGGGAATAAACCTGCAGCTACTCATCATCAGCAAGCAGCTGGGATCGGGCCAGGAGACGTGCAGTTTGCCTTCTCTCCTGGAGCTCCATTCTAAGCCTTTGTCTTTGGCGCTCAAAGGGTGTAGGGGATTGGGCCAGGAGACGTGCACTTTGCCTTCTCTCCTGGAGCTCCATTCTAAACCTTTGTCGTCAGCGCTCAAAGGGTGTAGGTGAAACAGGAGGGCTGGTAATAACGACCACCTGGGTTTCATCTGTTGGAACAAAGGTGCTGGTGGTGGTGCTGCATCAGCTGTTGGCTGTGAACTCTGACGAGCCTGCAGTTCATCTTCTTACTTGCCGGTTTCTGCTGCTTCAGAGCAGGACTCCTCTCCTCCTGAGAAGTCCTTCTCTCCTGACTAACCCATGACAGGTGGACCCGATGGCACTGTACCACGCTGAGGTCCATGTCCTCCCCAGGCTCCGTCCCCAAATCTCTAGGAGTTTCCCAACCTGGATCTGGCAACCCTACCACCCCCACCAGTGCTGGGGGGGGGTGGAGCCTGGCAACCATAGCTGGAAGTGATGTTGCCATATTGCTGATTTAGATAACAGCCATAATAAACTAAATAATCAGACCCAAAGGAAACTGAAATAGTGTGCTAAATGTCCATACAGTACAAGGTATTATCCAATATTCAAAGTATATCAAAAGCAGGGGTAATTTCCTGCGGGAGCGCGCAGGAGCGGAGCTCGGGCAGTAAAGAGCCCTGGGGGCAGGCACCAGTCTTCCCTCTAAGCTGAGTTAGTGTGAGCTAGCTCAGAGTTTTTTAGCCTCCAGCTCACACATTTTTGTCTTAGCTCAGGAAGGATGGCTCCCAAGCAAACTAATTTACGCAGTATCCAAATCGCTCACTCACGACTTTAATGCCAGGAGCTCACAAAGTAGAATTTTTGCTCACAGGACTCCACAGCTTAGAGGGAACATTGGCAGGCACATGCAACAAGCCCCGCCCCCCGCTCCCAGCAGCCCTCAGTCAGAGCAAGAAGCAGCCAGGTAAGTTGCAGAGCTCCCCCTGACAGTCCAGTGGCACCTTTAAGACCAAGTTTTATTCAGATACAAGCTCTCCCTCCTCTGCGAGGACAGATCTGCATGTCCCCCCCCCAATAGCTAGCAATCCAAAGCAGTCCAGTGGAGCCTGAGCGGTGAGTGTTGCCTTCTGACACGCTTCCGGTGATGTCAGGGGGCGTGGCATATGCAAATGAGTTATGCTAATGAGCTCCTGAACCTCTTTTTCTACTAAATGACCCCTGATCAAAAGTGTACAAAAGTGAGTTTTAACAATTATCGTTAAATTCATAGCTGTTAACAAAGTTCTCTGGAATGATGTATTGTTTCGTAGGGACTTTTTCTGAACAGCAGCATGTCTCGTTACTGATACAACATATGACCCCTGATCAAAAGTGTACAAAAGTTAGCTTTAACAATTATCGTTATTAAATTCATAGCTCTTAACCAAGTTCTCTGGCATGATGTATTGTTTCGTTGGGACTTTCTCTGAACAGCAGCGTGTCTCCTTACTGATACAACATCAATTGATGTCTAGATACTAGACGATTGTAGTCATTTTTGCTCAGGGCATTTTGCTCAGGGCAGGTTAAACAGTCACTAGTAGCCTGTTCAGAGGAAGTACCAACAAAACGATAAGTCGTTCCGGAGAACTTTGTTAACAACTTTGAATTTAATAACCATGATTGTTTAAACTCACTTTTGTACACTTTTGATATATTTTGAATATTGGATAATATATTGTACTATATGGACATTTAGCGCACTATTTCGGGTTCCTTTGGGTCTGATTATTTAGTATATTGCTGGTTTAGGCCTGTCCCTGGCATCAGTAAGTCCACGCTCGTAGCTAATGTGGGGAGGGGAAGGGAGACACAATTTTTACGGGCCCCATCCTCGGCTCCCCCTCCCTCCCTCCTATTGCTGCCCTCAGCCCAACAGCCGGCAAGGAGGCTCCTCCATTCCCTCCAACGAGGCTGCTGGGAAGCGCCTCCTCCCCGCCCGCACGCCCCTTGGCACGCCAGCTGCACCACTCTTTCACTCCCGATCCCCCTCCCGGGGGGGGGGCTGCTGGCTGGTCTCTCTGGGGAAGGCAGGGGGGCTCCTCCTCCTCCTGGGCATGCGGATCTGCCACCGGGCACCCCTCCCCCAATTCTCCGGTCCGGGGCAGAAGTTTCTCCACTACCTGCCGGCTCCACAGCCCGATTCGTAACCCTTTCAGCCTGCCGGCGACTGGAAGCACCTGACGCGGATAATTCACCGTGGTGGCTGCTACTGGCGTGTTGTGGTGGTGGTTGTTTTTAATTAAAGCAAATATATTTATGTTTGGATGTTTATATTGCGCCTCGGTGGATACCGTGACGCCCTGGGCTGTTGGCTCCCCCCGGCCCCCTCCCCCAAAACGTCATAGCTATGGGACTAAGTCCCCCTTCCCCTTGCTGGTTCCCAAGTGGGACCTGGCAACTCTAGCACTTGGAAATCTCCAGGAACTGATGAAAACGACTCTTTTCCCCGTGAGTTATGTACTTAACACCGCTTCACTGCTTCAGGGAAGTGGGGTTTTCCCTGCTCCCCTGGAGTATCCTCTGGTGCATTCATTCATATACCTCCCAGGGTTTCCCCAGCTTTTCCCTGATCTTCCTCAAACCTGCTTTGCTGAGTAGTTTCATTTCACTGTCAGTTTGCTGTTTCCCCGGCTTCTCTGAAAGTGGTCGTGGCCCTTTCTGCATGCACAGCTCACTGTCGCTTACTCCGGGGAACCCGAGCAGTCGAGCCTTTAAGGCTGACTTCGGATTTGTGTGCCTGCCCTCTCCGCTATACTTTTTTCCTCTGGTTTATCCATTGTGTATTCTGTGGATGCATTCTGCATCAACAACCAAAACCCACATTTTTTGCTTAATGGTGGTTGTGATGTCACTTGTGACCTGTGCGGGGTGGCACCCAATTCCCACCGACTTGGCCAAGTGCGCATGCAAGGGATGGGGTGCACGACGCCCTCCCCTTTCTCTCCTCTCCTCCTCTCCCCGCTCTCCCACCCCCTTTGGCTCGCCGCCGCTGGGCTACTCCAGGCACGGGCGACCCATAGAGGAATGCAACCTTGGTGTCTGTCTGGTCTGTCTGGTCTGTCGGGAGGGGTGGTGGTGTCCAACGCTCCCTCTAAGCTGTGGAGTCTTGTGAGCAAAAATTCTACTTTGTGAGCTACTGGCATTAAAGTTGTGAGCAAACAATTTAGCTATGGCATAAATTAGTTTGCTCTGGAGCCATCCTTCCTGAGCTAGGACAAAAATATGTGAGCTGGAGCCTAAAAAAACTGTGAGTCAGCTCACACCAACTCAGCTTAGAGGGAACACTGGTGGTGTCCCAAGGATTTTTTAAAATTTTAAAACAAGGAGGCCCCATTTTAATGCTAAGTTTCCAGAGACTGCCAAAATGTTTAAAGAGGCATAGAATGTAGACATGTTTAGTTAATCCTTCTCAGCAGGGGTCATTCCCTGCAGGAGCACACAGGAGCGGAGCTCTGGCAGTAAAGAGCCCAGGGGGCGGGCACATGCAACAAGCCCCACCCCCTGCCCCCCTGCTCCCAGCAGCCCTCAGTCAGAGCAAGAAGCAGCCAGGTAAGTTGCAGAGCTCCCCCTGGCCCCCCGGTCCAAAACAGTCCAGTGGCACCTTTAAGACAAAGTTTTATTCAAGCTCTCCCTTCTCTGCGAGGACAGATCTGCACGTCGTCCCCCCACAATAGCTAGCTATCCAAAACAGTCCAGTGGAGACTGAGCGGTGGGTGTTGCCTTCTGACACACTTCCGGTGATGTCAGGGGGCGTGGCATATGCAAATAAGTTATGCTAATGCGTTATGCTAATGAGCTCCTGCACATCTTTTTCTACGAAATGACCCTGCCTCTCAGAGCCAGAGTGATGTAGTGGGTAGACTGCAAGGTGCAGGGGAGACCCCATGAATGCATGGTGGCAGCAAACGTTCTGGCCCCTTGCTAAGGTTGGACAAGAGGGGCCAGCAGAGTGCGCCCTTGCCCGTGCCATGCGTTGGGATCCCTCAGCTCCCCAAACGCTTCCCACTTGTGCACGATTGGCAGGTGGGGGTGGGCTCTTTGCAGATGCAGATGCCACTGTCATCCTGTCCGGGGCCGCAAAGCGGCCCAAAACTAATGCAGCCGATTAGAAAGATGCTCACCTCAGGGCAAACGAAAGAAGCGGGGGACCAGACCTGGAGACAACTGCCAGGAGCACCTCCTCTTGTAAGGCTGAGGGAAACTGACAGGCAAGACTGAAAGCCAGTTTGGTGTAGTGGTTAAGTGCGCGGACTCTAATCTGGGAGAACCGGGTTTGATTCCCCACTCCTCCACTTGCACCTGGCTGGATGACCTTGGGCAAGCCGTAGTTCTGATAAGAGCTATTCCTGAAAAAGAGCCATTTCTGTCAGAGCTCTCTCAGCCCCGCCTACCTCACAGGGTGTCTGTTGTGGGGAGGGGAAGAGGAGTTTGTAAGCCGCTCTGAGACACCTTTGGGTAGTGAAGGGCGGGGTATAAATCCCATCTCTTCTTCTTCTTCTTCTGAAACCAGGCCCGCTTGGAACCGGCCCAGCGAATCAGAACCAAGCTGGAGTTGCCCAGGCGCTGAGAAGGCAGGTCTCCACAGACGTATCTAAGAAGGAGCAGTTGGGGGAGGGGGGAGCTCGGCAGGGTGTGACGCCATACAGTCCACCAGCCATGGCTGCCCTTGCATCCAGGGTAACGGATCTCTGTACCCTGCAGATTCACTGTCAATCCAGGAGAACTCCAGCCCCCCCCTCCCACATCTTAGATTTGGGTTTTAGCATACACAAGGAAATTGGGGAAAAGAACAGTAGAATATTGTTGAAAACTAATACGATGGGGCTGGAGAGAGGGGGAAAGGGTGAGTTAATGAGGGGCTCTGATAGTGGCTTCTTGCCCACGAAGTTTGAAAAGACAGGATCCCTGCGGCTTTAAGATTTTATTTGATATCTATCCCAGCCAATACTCCGCCTAAGGTGTGGAGTCTTGTGAGCAAAAATCCTACTCTGTGAGCTACCGTGAGCGAGCAATTTGGCTGCTGTGTAAATTAGTTTGTTCTGGAGCCCTCCTTCCTGAGCAAAGACAAAAATGTGTGAGCCGGAGACTAAAACACTGTGAGCTGGCTCACACTAACTCAGCTTAGAGGGAACACTGGCCCCAGCCATCCTCCAAGGAACCTGATTATTTCTTTCAACCCATGTTATCCTGCAGCAACAACCCCGGTGAGGCAGCTTAGACTGAGAGGGAATGACTAGACCAAGTTCACCTGGTGAGCTTCAGGGCTCAGCAAGGATTTGATCCTGTCTCATTTTTGCATGACTAGGCACACTTGCCAATTTTTTTGCCTTCTGGACACCTTTAGACTGCAAACCCACACACAATCGCTTGGAAGTAAAGCCTCACTGAATTTAGGGGGACTTATGACCAAGTAAAGGGGCTGTGGTGGCTCAAGTGGTTAAGACGCTGAACTGCAGACAGGAAGGTCGGTAGTTCGGCAGTTTGAGACCCGAGTGTCGCAAGACGGAGTGAGCTCCCGTCTCTGGCCCCAGCTCCTGCCAGTCTAGCAGTTCGAAAGCAAGGAATTGCAAGGAGATATACAGGTACCGCTTCAGTGGTAACAGCGTTCCATGCGCCATGGTGTCTAGTCATGCCGGCCACATGACCATGGAAACGTCTCTGGACAGCGCTGGCTCTTTGGCTTGGAAACGGAGATGAGCACTGCAACCCTAGGGTTGGATTCGACTGGCTTTCGAGCAAGGGAAACCTTTACCTTTACCTATGACCAAGTAAAGATACAAACTGGGTAGCAGGAGAAAGCGGCGCGGGGCTACTTATGGCTACTTACCTAGAACCTGTAGAGAGAAGAGGGTGCACTGGATTTTGCCTCCCACTAGAATGTCTGCTGTGTATTCGCCAGAATCGTTCTGTTGCAGTTTAATGAGAGTCAGGCGGCCCGTAGCTGAATCTAGCTCCGCTCTGCCCTGGAGGCCAGGGGCAAACCAGAGGCTCTGATCCCATTCGGCCACTAAATCCTTGCCTTTCATCCAGGAGACTGCTGACGGGTTGGTTCCAGCATTCACTTTCGGCTCCATAGTGACGGCTCCTCCAGCTATGCCAGACATTTCCAAAGGTGGCTCGTGTAGACAGCTGAGACAAACTGTGGCCAACAAAAGCACAAAGATGCGCAATTACCTGCCTGTGGTATTGGAAGCTGAGAGCGCATTATGTCCCGTGGGAAAAGAAAAGGGAGGTGTGCATCAAACCCATCTTGGCTGGGGCACAGTGGTTACAGCAGGGGTCCCCAACGTTTCCAAACCTACGGGTGCCATGAAATTCTGACACAACATGGTGGGCGCGGAGACAAAATGGCTGCCACAAAATGGCTGCCACAAAATGGCTGCTTTTAGCTTACCTTCAGTCACACAGTGAAGAACCTTTGTGCTGTGGTGGCAGCTGCTGTCAAAGCAATGTTTTTAAAAATCTGCACTGCCAAGCAAATTTTCGGCAGCCAATCAGAACCTCATGTGACTATGGATGCTTTCTAAAAGAAAATGTCAAGCGTCAGAACAGGTATCAGCGAGCATCATGGTGCCCAGGGGAACCTTACTGGGGACCCCTGAATTAGAGTGTTGGGACTAGGATCTGGGAGCCCCAGGTTCGAATCCCCACTGTGCCACAGAAGCCTGCTGGGTGACCTTCGGCCAGTCACACACTCTCAGCCCAACCTATCCCAGTTGTGACCATGAAAACGGGAGGAGGGGAGAGGGATATAAGCCACTTTGGGGAGAAAAGTGGGGGGTAGAAATGAAGGAAATAAAATAATAGCTCTAACAACTTCTAAAATTTATTGACGTTATTTATAGCCCACCTTTCTCACTTGGACTCAAAGAAGATTATGCAGAGTGAGCCAGTACAATCGATAGGATGGGATGATCAGTGAGTAACACAATCGGAATTAGAGTTGCCAGGACTGGTTTGGACCTTGGCGGGTGGATCCAGGAGAAGGCGGGGGTTTGGGGAGGGGAGGGGCCTCAGCAGGGTACAGTGCCACAGAGTCCACCCTCCAAAGCAGCCATTTTCTCCAGGGGAGCTGATCTTGGTTGTCTAGAAATCAGTTGTAATCGCAGGAGACCTCCAGGTGCCACCTGGAGACTGGCAACCCTACCTAGTGGGGATCTGAACCTGGGTCTCTCAGGTCCTAATCTGAGATTCTAACCACTACACCACATTTCGGAAATTTTCGAAACGCGTCAGCCAACTGAGATTTGTTTTCAGAAGAACTCGCGAGCCATACCTGAAGCCATGCCATGAGAGGCATCTTCGGATGAAAAAATGACACAAGTTCTTCTCGATTGCATTCATGCCTTCAAAATAGTTTGTAATGCACCCAGGAAGGGTTATGCATTAGATGTACAAATAGCGTTAATTTTATTTAAGCTACACTTCATTGCTATTATATAAAAATAGAGAATCTGTGACGTAAGTTGGCATGGATTGTTTTACACAGGCTGATTTCGCAGAAGGAGCTGCGCCGCCGTCGTGCCTCCCTTTCCATTGGTCAATTTCCCACAAAGCCACGCAGCCACATTTTGACCCGCAGTTTCGCCCGATTTTCCCCGCTGTTTCGTGATCCTCAAAAAACAGGATCACAAAACCCTGGGGGAAATCGGGCGAAGCCACGGGTCAAAATGCGACCGTGTGGCTTCGAGTGGGAAATTGACCAATGGAAACTGGGCAAAGGGAGGCGCGACGGCAACACAGCTCCTTGTGCAAAATCAGCCACAATCTTTCCCGTGTGCTCTTTTGGTTTACCCAACTTTCTGCAAGGGAGCTGATCTCTGTCAGCTGGAGATGAGTTGTAAAAGCGGGAGATCTCCAGGCCCCACCTGGAGGCTGGCAACCCTAGTTGGAATTAGGGAAGTAGAGCCAACCGGAAGTCTGAAAACGCAACTGAAGCAAAGCATAACTGTGAACACGACACATTAAACTATGCAAGAATCCCACAGTAGGATCCTAGTTTCAGCAAGCCGTACGTAGCAGTATAGCCCACATTAGCCAGGTAACTCAATGGCCTCCGGTCTTCCTCTTACCCCAGGGTTCCCCAGACTTTTTGACCCTGTGGGCACCTCTGGAATTCTGACCCAGGATGGTGGGTGCAACCACACAGGGGCCACCAGAGAAGGCAGGCACGTGCACAGAGGAAGTCCAAATGCAGGGGGCACGAGGAGTAACCCTAAAAAAAAATCCACCGGGAAAGATGAGGGAGGGAGAATAAATCCAGTGATGCGGTGATGGCTGGTGCTGCCGAAATGATGTCATCTTAATCTGCACAGCCAACCAGATCTCCAGGGGCTAACTGGAAGTCCTGCTGGGTAACAGCCCCGCCCACTTTCTAAAAAAACTTCGGGTGGCCTGGAAACGTGTCAGGGGGTGTCTCGGCTCCCATGGGCACAACGTTGGGGACCCTTGTCCACGGAGGGGCCTATAGCAACATTTAGAGCAGGAGCTAGAAAAAGGCACATCTACTTGACGACACTCCTATATGTGGTCCTTTCCACACTTGAATCATCCCTGGTTTTATCAGAGCAAGTCGTGACACAATACCTTGCATTTATCCCTGGTTATAACGGTCCTTTCCACACTACACCTTAAATCCTGATTCAACCCTGACCCCGAAGTTACATTCTACACTCCACTCGAGTTCACCCCTGTAATTATCCTGGGGTATTTTTTTGTTTCCACATTACATTGAGGTCACCCTGGTTTTGCCCCACACTTGTCCCGGGATAAAGGGATGCTGTTATAACCAGGGATAAATGTCAGGTATTGTGTCCTGATTTGAACTCTGATAAAACCAGGGATGAGCTCCAAGTGCGGAAAGGACCAACAGCATCCATTTATCCCGGGACAAGTATGGGGCAAAACCGTGCTGACCCCAAAGTAATGTGGAAACAAAAATTTCCTGAGATAATTACAAAGGTGAACTCAAGTGTAGTGTAGAATGTCAGTTCGGGGACAGGGCTGAACAAGTGGTTAAGATGCTGAACTGCAGGCTGGAAAGTCGGTAGTTCAGCAGTTCGAGACCCAAGTGCCGCATGATGGAGTGAGCTCCTGTCTCTGGTTCCAGCTCCTGCCAACCTAGCAGTTCAAAAGCAAGAAATTGCAAGTAGATAAATAGGTACCGCTTCAGTGGGAACAGCATTCCATGCGCCTTGGCGTGTAGTCATGCCAGCCACATGACCACAGAAACGTCTTTGGACAGCACTGGCTCTTCGGGTTGGAAACAGAGATGAGCACAGCAACCCTCGGATTCGACTGGCTTTCGAGCAAAGGAATCACCCACAGTGTTGTTCTTTGCCACCGGTGAAGGGGGCTGAACGGTCCCCTGCAACAGCACAGGCAACCCATCTTCCTCACGTGACTCTTGAATTCATCCTGAGAGGCCTCGTGTGGTTGTCACGCTTTCCCTTCCCCAGGACTGAAGGGGAATTTGAGATTTCTCAGTCGGCCACTTAACAAAACAAGCAAACGACGTATGCATTGTTTCTGTTAGACTACTAAGAGGCAGCCCGGTACTGTGGTTAGTGTAGCCGACTAGGACCCAGGAGATCCAGGTTCGAATCCCCTCTTGTCATGGAAGCTTGTTGGGTGACCTTGGGCCAGTCACACACTCTCAGCCTAATGAGATGAGCTTTCATGAGTCACGGCTCACAGAGCCAGAGTCCAGTAGCTCCTTAAAGACTAATGAAATTTGTGGCAGGGTTTGAGCTTTCGTGAGTCACACAGTCTCACTTCTTCAGATTCCCTTCTTCAGATTACAGTCCGTGGCAGGTAAAAAGGTTGCCCCAGGACAACCAGAGCTAATGGCTGGCAATTGGTTACATTTGGAAAGTTCTTTGCCATGCACAACCTGGTGCTTTTAAAACTTTTTTTCCCCCTGCTCTGCTTGCAGTTCTTTGAAAACAAACACCTATGTTTTATTGAAGTATCTGTCCAAAGCCGCGCTCCTAACCACAACACCAAACCGGCGCTACACCAAATTCAACCGCTAATATAAAAAATAGCTTAGATTACAACCTTATGCTAGGGGTGTGCAAAAAAAAAAAAATTGTCTCAATGCGGATTCAGACAACCTTCCCCTCCCCACAACAGACACCCTATGAGGGAGGTGGGGCTGAGAGAGCTCTTTCAAGAACTGCTCATGAGAGAATAGCTCTGAAAGAACTTGTGACTGACCCAAGGTCACACCAGCAGCTGCATGTGGAGGAGTAGGGGGATCAAACCCGGTTTTCCCAGATTAGAGCCTGCGCTCCTAACCACAACACCAAACCGGCGCTACACCAAATTCAACCGCTAATATAAAAAATAGCTTAGATTACAACCTTATGCTAGGGGTGTGCAAAAAAAAAATCGGCTCGATTCGGATTTGGACAAATCGGGCAGAATCAATTTCGGCTGACAGAAAGACTCCCACATGTCAATTTCGGCAGTAGGAGCCATTGGGGAGTCCTTTGGCCAGCCGAATGTCAATTTCGGCCCCTTTATATCTTACGGGCCATTGAAAATGGCAAAAACATAGGGTATATTCTGGGGGCTGGAGGGAAGGGGGTTTGAGGAAGAGGCTCCGAATGCTTATGGAAAGGGGGGTGCATACGAATACCCTATATCCCATTATGCTTGTAAGAACGTTGCCATTCTTAACAGTGACTATCTTAATGCCTCTATAGCTCTGCAATAAAGTATAACCTTTCTGATAAGCGTGTACTCTGTTGTTGGCTATGGAACCTGATACATTGTTCTCTACAGTGGGGAAAAAGTAACTTTCCCCCCACCATAGAGAACAATGGAGGGGATGGGGGCAACCTGTTTGGGGGTCCATAGAATTGGACCCCCAAGTCCAATATTCTTAAAACTTGGTGGGCATCTTTGGGAGAGGCTCCAGCAGCTACCCTGTGAGGTTGGAGCCTCTTCATCAAACCTCTTCTCCTCCAGCCCCCAGAATATACCCTATGTTTTTGCCATTGACTTCAATGGCCCATAGGATATAATGGGGCCAAATTCCCGCCGAAATTCGGCGGCAATTTGCTGGCAAGCCGATTTAGATCAGAGAATCTGAATCAGCCCGCAGTAGCCCGAAAGGGGGCCAAATGAGCCATTTTCGGGGGTGCATTCTGTTCAGACGAACCGAATGCACATCCCTACCTTATGCTTGCGTAGCTCATAATACCTCCTGATGAATAGATACAGTAATAAACTAAAGAAACTGAAGAAACAACTGAACATGAAAAGAGAACTATCTGGACTCATCAACCTGTAATCTTCCGGAAATGTTTGTAAAGCATTATTTTAATCAGAAAAATCCTCAGCCTGGAAATTTTATTTAAATAACGTTAAGTCTACTTTTCTGGTTTAGACCAGATCATAACACAGTGAGTCAATACAATCAACGGATGGGACATTCAATGAACAATGCAACAGGAATTAGGGTTGTTGAAACAACCAGAAGTCTAAAAAAAGAACTGAAGCAAACATAACACATTAACTGATGCAAAGAAAACATAGCAGGATCCCAAATAACAAAGTTTGAGTCCAGTGGCGCCTCTGAGTATACGTTTCCACGTGCTTGCACACTAGAAGAAGTGCACACAAAATCTTATACCCAGAATTAAACTCTATTGGTCTTAAAGGTGCCACTGGAATCAAATTTGGTTCTGTCGCTTCGGACCAACACAGTTACTCGCCTGAACCTACAGTAGGCTCCTCGTTCCAGCAAGCTATACACAGTAGTATTTGTTTCCAGCCAGGGACTGTAAAAACAAGGCCCAGGCAGGCCCCGATCCAAAATATCAGAGGGTGCGCCATGTTCAACTTGGTGGGCCACACAGACCACGTGATCTCGTATTCAGAGCTGCCCAGTCACATCCTCTCCAGCCCACCGCTTCTCTCATGCCGCCCGCGCCTGCCTTACCTCTGCCAGTCAAGTAGAAAAGCAGTTGCGTCGCCATGGCCAAGAAAGGCCCTCTCCGAGGATTGTCGACCATCTTTCCCGAATGGTTCTTCTGGGCAGTAGCAGAGGCTGTAGGCGAACTCAAGGCCACATTATCAGAGGGTTCATCCTGAGTTAATGATCGACGGATGCTGAGACTGGGGTGCCGGGTAACTCAGACAGCTGCCTCTTCCCGTTTCAGGAATTTTTATACCAAAACCCGAGCTATGTACTTCTAACTATTGTTACTGCTATTGCTACAGAAGAGAGGAGCGATACGGCACATCGACGACTGCAAAGAGAACGGATTCAGTCCCCGGGGTCAGCTGGTTTTGGTTTCTGTGGGCCGTTCCAAAGGTGCGTCTCAATAAGCCCTCTGTCTGCCTGCCGCCCAGAGAATCAAAACTCCACAAATCATCCTGGCGGAGAGTCCAAGCTCTGTTTACTCTCTCTGCTTCCAAGCACGGGTGGTGCAAGGCGGCCCATGGTTCCCCGGGAGATCAAGGCCGCTGGCAAAGAAGATGCTCTCAACAAACCAGAGATTGTCCCAGCATGGATTCATTTGTCCGGCTGCAGGCAAGAAGCTGCCAAAATGCAGGCAGATGGCTGTGCTTAATAGTGCTAGTGGCGGCACAGTGGTTAGTGTCAGACTAGGATCCAGATGACCTGGGTTTGAATCCCCGCCCTGCCACAGAACCTTGCCGGGTGACTTTGGGCCAGTCACACTCAGCCTAACCCTCCTCACAGCAAGCACGTAGCTAGGATTTTGTGGCTTGTGGGGCAAATTTTTTTCTGGTGGAGCTGAAGTTCTCACAGTGCAGAAAGAAAAGCCATTTAGCCAATAGAAAGCTGTGACCAGGATAGATCTCTAAACTGCAAGCTATCAACCACTTTAGATGCCAGTCCTCAGCTGCTGCAAAGTTAATCACTTCCGCCAGCCTAAGCAACAATTCTGAGAACAAGCCGGCAAGTGGGGGTGATGACTTCTAGAGTCAAGAAAGCTAACACTTGGGCAGAAAAACTCTCTTAAAGGAGACCAGTTTCTTGAGACAGAGTTGGAAGGAATCCTAGAGGTCACCTACTCCAACCCCCTTGCTCAGGGCAGGAATCAGTCTGCTCAGGGCAGCATCCCACTCTGCTAAAAGGAGCTAACGCCTTTTAAAAAAATGTTTTTAAATGATTTTAATAAGCATTTACAAGATAAATTTTTGTGGGGTGCACCTTTAGGAAAGGGGGCAGAACACCCCAAAGCCCCACCGTTGCTACTGGCCTGCCTCACAGAGTTGTCATGAGGATACCTAACATATCCGATTGGTTTTTGAAAGTTCAGGAACTTTGTATAATGGACAAATTAGCAGACTCCATGTTACCAGGTGAATCTGACCCCTATACCTCGAACTTTGTTAAAATTTGGTTTCCAGTTCTTGAGTACTTTGCTTCTCAAAAAGAATTTGAACCTATTCTTGAAACTATTAACGTTGTGTATTAGTTTGATTGGCCTTTGTTAGTTCTAAATTTATACATGTTGCATCCTTCTTCCCTCGAAGTAGTTTATTAGCTTGGGGGGGGGGATTTTAAGGATAAAGTGGAGGAGAGGAGAACCACGTGAGCCTGTTTGGGTTCCCAGTGGGGAGAATGGTGCGGTATCAAAGAGTTATGGGTTCTCTTTAATTCCTGCACACGCAGTGACCGATTAGGATCTTTTAAATCTTGCAGGAGGGGAGGGAGAGGGGTGGCCAGTGGCCGTCGGGCTGGTGGGCAGATTGGAGCTGACATAAAAATAATGGCAGCCGCACAAGTCGCAAAATCCTGGCCAGGGGCCTGAGTAAACAATAATAAGAAAAAGAAGACAGTGGCCAGTCCATCCAGAACCCCCGGAGGGCCCACCACAGGGCCTGGAGTCTGAGACCTTTCCTCTCCTGCCTTGTACAGGGGGTTGGACTAGATGACCCCGGGGTTCCCTTCCGACTCTATGATTCTCTGATGCGGCCTCCTCCTGGCACCGGCATTCTGGCCCGTCACCCCCCAATCCCCCGCTGTCTCTCCCCAGCGTCCCCCTCGGGGCTTCCCTCCACCCAGCCGCCCAGGTTGCCTCCTTGCTGGGCACCGCCCGACTAGGGGAGCAGCCTTAGAGCTGCAGAAAAGAGGGGCGGCCCTCCGTCGGAAGCGCCGTAGGAGTCCCCGCCCCTGGAGAGGCGGGCGGGCGGGCAGGGGAAGTTTCACTTTCGCTTCGGCGCACGGAGGACGCGCAGCAGCCTGGCGCGGGGAGCAGGCAGCCGGGGGGCCATGCGGAAGGACGGCGGGGGGCTGGCGGCGGCGGCCGCGCTCTGCACTCTGTCGGGTAAGGCGGCTCTCCCTTCCCCTCTTCCCGCTCGCGCCTTCCCCGCCCGTCGGAGGGCGTCGCCCAGACTGGCCCGCCGCATATCGGCCTGGCTCAGTGGCTCCGTCGCGACGGAGTCGGAGAACGCCCTCGGGGGCTCCTTGGTCTTGGCGCCGCTGCCGAACCTGCGCTCGGATGCTAAGCTGCGGAGTCTTGTGAGCAAAGATTCTACTTTGTGAGTTGCTGGCATAAAAGTTGCGGCGAGCCATTTGGCTCCGGCGTAAATTAGTTGGCTCCGGAGCCATTCTTCCTGGGCTAAGACAAAAACCGTGTGAGCCGGAGGCTAAAAAACTGTGAGCTGGCTCACACTAACTCAGCTTAGAGGGAACACTGGTCCGGACGTAGGTGCGTGAGCGTCTGGACCCTTTTTACGCACTGGGCGCACAATCCTCGCAAGTAAGGAGAATAATAATTTTAGGTGGTGTGGCCCCAGGAAACCTAAGGCTCTCTTCCCTAACAAATATCTGTAAAAAGGAGAGGGCGGTACCCCAAGGCCTCCTGAATAATTCCACTTGTGGGATCCCAAAACAGTGGCAACCAGCATGGTTACAAGTGTTGCGACTGGGAGACCTCGTTTCGAATGTGACCTCTGCCATGGAAGCTGGGTGGGCGACCTTGGGCCTCTCACATACTCCTGGCCTGCCCTACTTCGCAGGGTGAGTGTTGCGGTGATAAAATGTGGGGGGCAGGCAAAGTCTATCAGCCGCTTTGAGTCCACATTGGGGAGGAGCACAGCATAGACCGGAAGGGTGAAAACTATCCTCTCCTTTGCAAAAGGAAGGGGGCTCAGACCTGAGGAGTTAAACTCTGAGCTGTCACTGCGGTTCGAATCCGCTGCTGTGGAAGCTCCATGGGTGAACTTGGGCCAGTCACACACTCTGACTCTAAACTACCGTCAAACGCTTCTTGCTGTGAGTGTAAAATGGAGGAAGAGAGAATCAAGGAAGCGATTTTGGTTGTCAGTGGAGAGGTGAGGGAAATGGGGCATAGATCTGAAAATTCCATAAAGTAGGAGCCGCCACTGAAAAGTCCCTGGTTCTAGCCGTGAGCATCTGAAGTACCCCCCAGGAGGGAACGACCAATGGAGGTTGATCAAAGGAGCAGGAACCCATGGCCTCATGGGTTGATGGTGAGAGAGGCAGGTCTGTAAGGTCACAGGCGAGCCTGATCTGGTCAGATCTCGGAAGCTAAGCAGGGTTGGGCCCTGGTTTGTGTTGGGATGGGAGACCACCAAGGAAGCCCAGGGCTGCTTCGCAGAGGCAGGCAACAGCACACCACCTCTGAGCATCTCTTGCCTTGAAAGCCCCACCAGGGGTCACCGTAAGTCAGCTGTGACTTGACAGCACTTTAAACACACCTCCCCCCTGCCACAAACATTGTTAGTCTTTAAATGGCTCCTGGACTCTCGTTCTTTTCTGCTGCTGCAAGCAGATGAACACGGCCACCCATCTTGATCTACACACTGAAGAAATGAGCCACGAAAGCCAAGCCACGCAAACAGCAGGCTGAGGGGACTCCTGAAATGTAACAAGTACAAATTGAAATAACATTATGGAATTATCTTTTTTTTTAATTTACTTTCAGAGCGGCTAAAATCATTTGACGTGCCTTTGTTTTATCCTCCTCGTAACCTTGCGCGGTGGGTTAGGCTTGAGAGTGTGTGACTGGCCCAAGGTCACCCAACAAGCTTCCATTACAGAGTGGGGATTCAAACCTGAATCTTCTGGATCCTAGTCTGATTATGCTAATCGCAGTACCCGGATGCCTCTGGAGCAATGCATAGGTCAGTGGTGGCGAACCTATGGCACGGGTGCCAGAGGTGGCACTCAGAGCTCTCTCTGTGGGCACGTGTGCCGTCGCCCCAGCCAGGCCCAGACCTTCATTAAAGTGTCGAATTCTCTGCCAAATAATTTTAAGTAAATGAAAGCATTTGGGATTGCTTTCCTTACTTTGTTTGGATCATCTTAAGTTAATATATGAGTTGTTTTTTCTAAAGTAAAACCTCAGTATTCAAGTTAAATTGCCGTGTTGACACTTTGCGATAAATAAGTGGGTTTTGGATCACAGTTTGGGCACTCGGTCTCTAAAAGGTTCGCCATCACTGGAATAGGTCATCTGCTTGTTTTGTTAAGCAGGCGACAGAGAAAACTTACCGTAAATCCTCATTCATTCCTGGGGAAGGGAAAGCGTGACACCCACACGAGGCCGAATTCAAGTGTCACATGAGGAAGGTGGGTTGCCTGTGCTGTTGCAGGGGGGCGTTCAGCCCCCTTCAGTAGCAGCAAAGACCAACACTGCAGGAGTGGTGTAAATTTATTTATTTTTTATTTTTATTTTTTAGATTTATACCCCGCCCTCTCCAAAGGCTCAGGGCGGCTAACAAGGTGGCATGAATGCCAACATTAAAACAGATAAAAACAGGATAAAACAATATAATACAGTCAAATAAAATACTGGTGCTCTAGATATCACGTAAAGCAGATGTTCCTGTTCTATGCATCACTATAGGCCCCCTCCATGTAGAGGGAAGACAGTCTGGCCTGTATCATCCCCCACCCCACTCCTCTTGAGGTTTTCTTTGTACCTTTCAAAGATTTTTTTAAAAAAACTTTTCACCTTCTTCCTGTGACCCTGAGTTTTTCTTAGCCCTTCCCCTTGGACATTTTTGGATCTTCACTTGGGGGGGGGAGCACACGTGCGGCTATAAAGAAACACGATGTAACATATTTATTAGTAAGGAAAGGGCGGATATTTTGAAGCCGTGGGGGGAGTAGAAGTGGAAAGGAGCATTCCTTTTGGAGTAAACATAAGGAAATGTGTTCTTGGGGCGGAAATAGTCTAAAGACACGTCCCAGGAGAGTCAGTAATGAGGGAAACTGGGTGACCTCACGCCCACTTCCTATCACAAAGCCTCAGGCTGCTCCCTTTCGCCTTCTTCATGGCAGAGCCCAGGTTATTTTGCCTACCCAGCTCCCGTGACTCAGAGTATCAGCTTTTTGAACCTCTTAAGAAGTTGCAGGGGGAAGTGAGTGGGAGACATGCCTGAGAGAGCCAGGCTAGGGTGGCCAGAACCAGGTTGAGAAACCTCTGGAGATCTGGGGGATGGAGCCTGGGGAGGACAGGGACCTCAGTGGGGTCCAATGCCACAGAGTCCCCCCTCCAAAGCATCCATTTTCTCCAGGGGAACTGATCTCTAGTCTGGAGATGAGCTGTAATTCCAGGGGATCCCCAGGTCCCACCTGGAAGCTAGCATCCCTATGCCAGGCGCTTACAGTTCGTCGAAACAGAGCCCATGAATTTTAAAAACGCACACACCAATTTGAGGGGGCAAATGAAGAAACTCTGGTGTGGTGTTTTGTTTTGTGTTTGAAATTTTCCATTCCCCCCCCCCCCCCGCCTTCACATCTTTACAAAACATCGGAAAAAGTCTCTCTCTTTGCATCTCCAACAAGGTAGAATCTTTCTACCATATGTGGTGGAGGTGCAAAAAAAATCTATAAATTTTGGAAAGAGGTTTTAAAAAACTGATACATAAATTTAGAATTAAGTCCCTAAACATACCTATTAAATATGTTTTCGAATGACATAAACCCTAAATACGTTCACCTATTAACATATATCGTAACATCTGCTTGAATTTTGGTGGCTAAATACTGGAAATCTTCTACTCTTCCCTCTATGCAAGAGTTATTAACTAAACTGTTAGAAATTGCTGAAATGGATAAGCTAACGATGGTATTACATGGAAAAGATACTACAACTTTTCAGAAACACTGGTCTAGAGTGTACTCATGGTTAAATATTGAGGCAATTTATAGACTCATTTAAGCACACTGTTTATGTGGATTGTATTGCTGTATATTGTGGAAAACCTAAAATAAACTGTTAAAAAAAATCTGAAAAGGTTATGAGGAGAATCTCCAGGCTGTTAAATCCTCGCCAGCATGAGACTGTGCTATCTTAATCCCCCCCCCTCCATTATCTGTTACAGTACCAACTTCAAAAATAAGAAAATGTTCAGTTTCCCCCCTCATTTTTCCATGTCGGAGCTCCTTTGGTCAATGGATCGTGAGCAAGGACTAAAAGAGTACTAAATTAGTCTCTGGAGAAAAATACGATAGGCAGAAATTTACCAACCGATAAGGCTCTGTTCGGATCACTGTCTAGCATCAGACAGGGAATAACATCCCTTTGAAAATTATGGAATGTGGTAAAACAAGTAAAATCCAGCCATTCCTTAAAAAAAAAAAAAAACCAGTATAAAAGGAGCATTCCAGTATTTTATGAGATAAAGTATCAAATTTTACCCTGGACACGGACAAAAACGATATGAATAGGGCGGGGGTCCCCAATCTTTTTGAGCCTGCAGGCACCTTTGGAATTCCGACACGGCACAGTGGGTGCAGCGATAGGCTGCCAGAGAAGGCGGAGCCAGCCACAAAATGATTGCCACAGCTTCACTTTAGTAGCACGGCGTAGATCCTTGTGCTGCGGGTGGCAGCTGCTGCCAGAGCACTTTTTTAAAAAAAAAATCTGTCGTCACCCAGAAGCCTTTGCTGGGTGAAAGCCCAGCCTGGCTGTGTCCATTTCCTAAAAAACACGCCAGGAAAGGTGTCAGCAGGCGCCATGTTGGGGACTCCTGGAACAGGGAATATTACAAAACCTCCCACACGGTACTTCGGAGGGGTTAGTGTTCAGAGGCGCTAGAAAAATATTCAAATCAGGAAATAGGCCTTTGTCAGACCCACAAATTACAACGAACCAACCAGCTAAAGCCATTTAAAGCGCACGGCCCTGTTCGGGACAGCCGTATGGCAGCCGGTGTGTCGTAGGATGTCGGCAACTATGAGAAAGGCAGAAATTGCCAGAGACGTGGAAGTGCTTGGCTCAGTGCCTTCAGGCGCCCGGCTCTGCACAGGGTGGAAACTGCCACCGCCGTGGTGCGAGCAGTCACTGGTTGTGGCGCACGCTGCGCTCTCACCAGCGGGCAGCCCTGGATAGAGAGGCAGTGCTGGCCTGGGCCTTTGGCTGCTTCTGTGAATCGGCTGGGCCGGGGGGGTGGGGAACAGTCTGTCTCGGTTTCTCGCGTTGTCACTGTAGTATCGCTTCCTGGTTAGGTTTCTCTTGCCCGGGCCCACTCATTTCCTCTGAGACCAGATGAGCTGACTTTCTCGGGGAACCTTGTTTCCTCTGCAGGCCTCCTTGGAGAAGCGGGGAACCCGTGGGGGCTGGGGGTGGGGAAAGCTGCCAAGAACTGAGCCACAAGATATGTGGCTTTGTGCCCTGCCCATCAAAGCACTTGGAGCGTCTCTCTCCCTGTAGCATAGCTACGCACACGTGTGAAAGACAAAAGCCGTTCAAAATACCCTTGAAGTGGGTTTCTCAGACGGGGAGGTCTGTAAGCTGCGTGGGGGTTGGCCGTCTCTCGGGGATGTGTATTCCTTCATTGAACAGTGGGTTGGGCTAGATGTCTTGGCAGGGTCCCTTCCAGCTCTCTGGGGACAGCCACGCCAGAAGGTGGATTTACGGTCCCCATTCATCCTTCCTGGCCCCTCCCCTCCTTTCTGAACGGCCATTTGTAGCCTCCACTTCCGGCACCACCACCAGTGCCTCCGTCCAGAACTGCCCATGTTCAGGAACTTCTTTTCCACATTGGGACGTTCCTTCCGTCAACAGAGGTGTTCCCTTGTTCACAGTAAGACGCACCTGTGCTTTTGCCCCCATCCTGGAATACTTTATTTTTTAAAATATTTTTGATGTGAAAAACAAAAAGCTCTAACTTGTAATTAAGCCGTTCCACAGACATCCATCGCAGAGGTGTGGGGGAGTGGGACAAGGGTCCCCAACATGGTGCCCACAGGAACCAAGACACACACACACCCCCGACACCTTTCTGGGGGCCCACCAAGTTTTTTTTAGAAAGTGGGAGGGGCAACAGTTAGCCCCTGGAGATCTGATTGGCCATGCAGATTATGATGACATTGTGGCAGCAGTCCAGTGGCACCTTTAAGACCAACAAAGGTTTATTCAAGGCATGAGCTTTCATGTTCCTGAGATTGTCCACGGCCTTCCTTTCCACACAGCTGAGATTTTGCTGTATGTGGTGCTGTTTGTCGAGCCAGTCTGGTGTAGTGGTTAAGTGCGCAGACTGGGAGAACCGGGATTGATTCCCCACTCCTCCACTTGCACCTGGCTGGATGACCTTGGGCAAGCCGTAGTTCTGATAAGAGCTGTTCTTGAAAAAGAGCAGTTTCTGTCAAGAGCTCTCCCAGCCCCACCTACTTCACAGGGTGCCTGTTGTGGGGAGGGGAAGGGAAAGGAGTTTGTAAGCCGCTCTGAGACACCTTCGGGTAGTGAAGGGCGGGGTATCCATCCAATCTCTTCTTCTTCTTCTTCTCCTCCTCCTCCTCCTTCTCCGCCGCCGCCGTGGTGAAAGCATATTGTGTAAAGATCCAGTGTGGTATGGCGACCGTCAGGAGGGTTGCATGCACACGAAAACTCATCCCTGGAATAAACCTTTGTTGGTCTTAAAGGTGCCCTGCTGGATTCTAACTTTGTTCTACTACTTCAGACCAACATGGCTGTACCCACCTGGATCGATTGTTGCAGCAGCAGTGGCCTTCGCCACATGACTGTATTTATTTCTCTCTCATTCCTCTCTCTGAGTATATTTTTCTGGGGTTACGTCTCGTGCCCCCTGCGTTTCGACTTCCTCTGTGGGTGTGCCTGCCTTCTGTGGTGGCCCCTGTGTGGTTGCGCCCACCATCCTGGGTCAGAATTCCAGAGGTGCCCATAGGCGTGAAAAGTCTGGGGGGCCCTGGGGCAGGAGGGAGACTGGAGGCCATTGAGTTAACCTGGCTAAATTCTTAGGGGCCGTGGTCCCTAAGAATTTAGCCAGTGTACAGCTTGCTGAAACTAGGATCCTAGCTAATGCTTCCTCTAAGCTGTGGAGTCTTGTGAGCAAAAATCCTACTTTGTGAGCTACTGGCATTAAAGCTGCGAGCGAGCGATTTGGCTGCTGCGTAAATGAGTTTGCTCTGGAGCCATCCTCCCTGAACGAAGGCAAAAATGTGTGAGCCAGAGGCGAAAAACTGTGAGCTAGCTCACACTAACTCAGCTTAGAGGGAACACTGGATCCTACTATGGAATTCTTGCATCGTTGTAACGTGTCATGTTCACACTTATGTTTTGCTTTGGTTCCGTTTTCAGACGTCTGGTTGGTTCTCCTCCCCTTATTCCAATTGTGTTATTTATTGAATGTCCCGTGACCGCTTGTCGATTGTACTGACTCCCTCTGCGTAATCCGCCTTGAGTCCAAGTGAGAAAGGTGGCCTAGAAATAGCATAAATAAATTTTAAAAGTTGATAGATTTATTTTTTATTTCCTTCATTTTCACCCCCCACTTTTCTCCCCAAAGTGGCTTAGATCCCTCTCCTCTCCTCTGTTTTCATGGTCACGACAGCTGTGGGGGGGGGGTAGGTTGGGCTGAGAGTGTGTGACCGGCTGAAGGTCACCCAGCAGGCTTCCATGGCAGAGGGGGGATTCAAACTCGGGGCTCCCAGATCCCAGTCCGACACTCTAACTCAGGAGTCCCCAACGGGTGCCCACTGATACCTTTTCTGGCGCTCGTTCTAAACGTTTTTAGAATGTGGCTATAGTCACGTGGTTGGGTTCTGATTGGCTGTTGGAAATTTGATTGGCAGTGCAGATTTTTAAAACTGTTGCTTTGGCAGCAGCTGCTTCCACAGCCTAAAGGATCTTCACTGTGTGACTGAAGGTAAACTGGGAGCAGCCATTTTCTGGCAGCCATTTTGTTCCCGCGCCCCCCATGTTGTGTTAGAATTCCAAAGGCACCTGTCTGCTTCGAAATGTTGGGGACCCCTGCTCGAACCACTGGGTCCCAGCCACACCTCCCTTTTCTTTTCCCGTGGGATGTAATGCGTTCTCAGCTTCCAATACCACAGGCAGGTAATTTGCACATTTTTGTGTTTTCGTTGGCCACAGTTTGTCTCGGCTGTCTGCAGAAGCCACCTTTGGAAAGGTTTGGTGTCGTTGGAGGAGCCGTCACGCTGGAGCCAGAATTGAATGCTAGAACCAACCTGTCAGATATCTCCTGGAAGAGAGGCAAGGATTCAGTGGCCGAATGGGATGCGGCCCACTGGTTTGCCTCTGGCCTCAAGGGCAGAGCGGAGCTAGATTCAGCTACGGGCCGCCTGACTCTCATTAAACTGCAACAGAACGATTCTGGCGAATACACAGCAGACATTCTAGTGGGAGGCAAAATCCAGTGCACCCTCTTCTCTCTACAGGTTCTAGGTAAGTAGCCATATGCAAGATGAGAAGGAGTGTGCAGCTGCTCGTATTCTGTTTAGTTATCCAGTTGTTAGTAATTTATGGAATTCATGGCCCCAGACGGCGACCAGTTTGGAATGGATTTTTTTAAAGAGCGGATTTTGACGCCAGGCTCCATCAGTGGCAGTCAAGGCGTGTGAAATGTGCGTGTTACAACAGAGCTGGCGGCAGCTTCCCTGTGTGGTTTGCCTAGTGGAAGCACTGCGGTGTGTGTGTGTATGTGTGTGTGTAAGCTGCTTTTTGCCTGCATGCTGTGGTCAGAAGAGGAAAAGAGCCAGTGTGCATCTGGGAAGTATGAGATAGTTTCAGAGGATGGCCATGCTGGTCTGCAGTGGAAGAGTTGTATTCGAGTCCAGCAGCTTACAGACCAACTATATTTTTGGGGTAGAAGCTTACCAGAGTCAAAGCTTGTATCTGACAAAGGGAGCTTTGACTCTGGGACCCTGAAAATCTTGGTGGTCTCTCGAGCTCTCTTCTAGCTCTAGGAGGTATCAAGCTCCTCCTGTGGCATGTGTGGTGCAGAGCTCTGGTATTGTTCCCCGACAAGCACAAGAACTTTGGCGCGTGTAAGTGGAGCTTCAGAGGAGACCTATCTGTCTGGACTGGAGGACCTTGTCCATATGGACAAACGTGGCCACCCAGCAAAATAAACGCTGGACACAAGATTTAAAAAAAAAAGAGCACCACGTTCAGTTGAATAAAATCAGCTGAACTTGAAGGAATGCCCACAAAGCAAAAAACATCCAGCCACAGCAAGCAACTGCAAAAAAAAACCCCAGCAAAAGGCCAGGTCAGTTGACCAATAGAAACAATAACTCACTTCTGTGAGGCCAGTTCTGAGATAAATTCATTATCAGGTTGAAGAATTCCATGCCCAGAAGATGACCAAAAAACCTCCAGGATCTCCAGCCAAACTGGCCTGGAGAAAAATGGCTTCCAGGCCCCAAAGTGGCGATCAACATTTCCCTGGGCGTGTAAGGAAGGGCCATGAGAGCTAAGCACTGATGCAACCCTTCCTGCCCTCCCTCTCATGAGCTGCCTAAGAGAGCGGGGTTAATTCCATCCAGTGTTCCCTCTAAGCTGAGTTCATGTGAGCCAGCTCACAGATTTTAGCCCCTGGCTCACACATTTTTGTCTTAGCTCAGGAAGGAGGGCTCCAGAGCAAACTACTGTATGCAGCAGCCAAATAACTCACAACTTTAATCCCAGTAGCTCACAAAGTAGAATTTTTGCTCACAAGACTCCACAGCTTAGAGGGAGCATTTCCATCTCTGTCGCAGTTCATCCAAGGGAGGGTGTAGCCGGCTCCACCCTGCGAAGCCTAATGATTCATAGAGTAACGACAGTGGCCCATCCCCTGCGGGTAAGGCAGCTGGTTGATAAGAATTCAACTCCTTAATTAACCCTCATTGCTGGTGAAAAGATTAGGGAGGTTTCCAAGGACAGCGCTCCACAATAATAACATTTCACAGCTGAATGTAGTTATGCTGCGCTCAGATTGCTTCCAGTGACTCACACCGCTGGGTCCTGCTAAACTAATAACCCATTCCCACCAGCAGAGCCTACAAAATATAAGCCCAGACAGCCTCCGTTCCTTACACTGTCCCTCCTCAGGAGCCAGACTTTGTGAAATTCTGCCAGAGGTGAGAGACAAGAGAGTTAAGTGGCGTGCCGGCGGAGAGCAGCAGAGTCCCAGGGTGGCACCACAAGATTCTGTGGCTGAGGAGCAGCGTCCTGTGTCCCCAGTGTTCCCTCTAAGCTGAGTTAGTGCAAGCTAGCTCACAGGTTTTAAGCCTCCAGTCACAGATTTTTGTCTTAGCTCAGGTAGGATGGCTCCAGAGCAAACTAATTTATGCCGTAGCCAAATCGCTTCCTCATGACTTTAATGAACTATGAGCTCCCGGAGGAGATCCGGGCCCTGTGGGACCTTATGCAGTTCCACAGGGCCTGTAAGATGGAGCTCTTCCGCCAGGCTTTTGCATAGGAGCCGCCACCGCTACTGTACCACCACCGAGTTGCCATCTTTGACGGTGGATTCTACCAGGATGTGACCTGGCCCTGGAAAGACAACCAGATGTCCTGAAGAACTTATGCTGATGGGTTATGCTGGTTAATGGAACCCCATCTTGGATTGATAAGAGTTTATTCTCTAGAGCACCGGCACTTTGTTTGTGATCGATTGTTTTATTCTGTTTTTAGTTGTTGAATTATGGCATATGCCTCTTCTGTTAAGCGCCCTGAGCCCGTTTGGGGAGAGCAGGATATAATAAATAAATCAATAAATAATGCTAGTAGCTCACAAAGTAGAATTTTCGCTTACAAGACCCCACAGCTTAAAGGGAGCATTGTGTGTCACTCTAATTGGCCTTGGCACCAAAATTAGCAATCCCCCTGCCCCTTCGCGCTCAAAGTGGGAAGGTCCTTCTGATGGTGAACCAGGGGTCCTCAACACGGGTGTTTGTGGATCCATGCCGCCCACCAGCACAGATCTTGAGATTGCCAAGTGTTTTGATGAAGTGGGAGGGGCCAGGTGGGGCGCTTGCCCAGCAGGGCTTCTGATTGGCCACTGGAGATCTGATTGGCTGGCCCAATTGGAGTAACGTTTCAGTGGCAGCTGCCACCACAGCATTGGTTTTATTCTCCCTCACTCCTCTTTCCCAGTGCACTTGTCCCTGGCATGTAGGCATCTTTTCTCTGTGTGTGTCTCCGCCTCCTTTGGCAGCCATTTTGTGGCTGGCTTTGCCTCCCACAGCAGCCATTTTTAGTGGACAGCGGCATCTAGGAAGCCCTCCCTGGCCTAGGCCCATAGACCAGGGGTCAGCCACCCTTTACAATTAAACAGCCAAATGGCCTCTAAAAATCCAGAGCGACAGAGAGATGTAGGACAGAGCCGACGTGATTGATGATTGATGCATTGGTTAATAAAGCTTAAACTTTCCTCAGCCCAGACAATGGTTTCTGTGTCCTTTGTCAGAGAGTGGTGCATGGGCGAACTCAAAAATAAGCTATGAGCGCACACAGGAACATTCTGCGCAATTGTTTTAGCACAGTGGCGTAAATCTGCACATTGTTTGCTTTGGATGACGGGCAGCCAGTCTCCTCTGTCGCCTCCCTTTCTATAAAGCGTCTCCAGGAAGCCCTTTAGTCCTGCGAAAATCTTTGCCAGCTGTTCCCTTCGCGTGCTGGGTTATTCCAGCATCTCATCTGCCCCTCCAGTATGTAAAGGTTTCTGTTTTCTTTTTTACCAACTGTGTTTAGGAAAGACATGGCTAAGGGGGGGACATGGTAGAGGTTTATAAACTTATGCGCGAGATGGTGAGAGTTGACAAAGAGAACCTGTTTCTCCCTCTCCCAAAATACTAGAACTCGAAGGCATCCAATGAAGCTGATGGGCAGGAGGTTCAGGATGGACAAAAGGAAATACTACTTTACACAGAGAGGGATTAAAATGTGGGATTCGCTGCCACAGGATCTAGTGATGGCTACAGGAATAAACAGCTTTAAAGGGGGATTAGATAGATCCATGGAGGATAGGTCTATCAATGGCTACTAGCCATGGTGACTGAAGGGAACCTCCATGTTCAGAGGCACTAAACCTCTGAATCCCAGAGACAGGTGGAGACGTGAGGGGAAGGCCTTGGCCTCTCTGCCCTGTGGTTGGCCCTCCATAGGAACTGGTCGGCCACGGTGTGAGACAGGAGGCTGGACTAGATGGACCACTGGTCTCATGCAGCAGGGCTCTTCTTAGGTTCTTAGGAAGGCCTCGGCCTGTATGCCCTGCTGTTGGCTGTCCAGAGGAACTGGTTGGCCACTGTGTGACAAAGAGAGCTATGATTCTGGAAAGCTTATGCTACAACAAAATTTGTTAGTCTTAAAGGTGCTACTGGGCTTTTTACTATTTTGTAACAATTCAGAATGACTTGGTAGAAAAATGGGAAGTGGAGGGGGCTGGTTTCCAGGCTGTGGGAGGTCCTGGGGAAATCAGTGCTGCCAGTACACAGCTTGTATTTTCACCTGCCTCCCCTTCCCCTCAATCCGGTGCAGCCTGGCCTGGGGATGAGGAATTGCCTCATCCAGGTGTTCTGTTTGTCAGAGTCCCCAGTTTGCATGTGTGCATCTATGGATTTGCATAAGCCTTGGCTAATGGCAAACACCCTCTTTTTGGGCAGGGTCCCCTGAGCATGTGACGGCTGTCAAACTTGGGGCTTTTTTTGGAATCAAGGGATTTTCTGGACATGTTTCAGTCTGACTTCCAGCCCGGTTTCAGTTCTGTTTTGATTTCCCTGCCGGGCAGTCTGTACTGAGAGATGGAGGGGTGGGTGGGAGGTGTCTGCCGTTGTCAGTTTGGCTCCTTCACCAGCTTTTATGCCCATCAACAAGGATTACCTCATAGACCGGTTAGCTGAGATGGATTGGGGTGGCGGCAAGTTGTGGGTTTGGTTCTTGGGGAAGAAGCAAAAGTGGAAGCACCAACGGTCCATGCTGCTTTGCTCTGATTTCTGAGGTGTAGCAGTTGGGGTCCCCTGACCTGACTCTGCCAATAGGGATGCCAGCCTCCATGTGGGGCCTGGGGATCCCCCAGAATTACAGCTGATATCCAGAGATCTGTTCCCCTAGAAGAGACCTTGGCTCTACAGGAAGGAGGCTTGGCTGTACTCTTCATATATTGAGTTGCATTTAAGGAGTCCTGTGTGGACTGTATTGAATATGTATGAATATATTAGCCACTGACCACTTCAGAGAAGTCCTTGTGGCTGTACAGGAAGAGAGCTTGGCTGTATTCTAATGCACTGAATTGCATTTAAGCTGTTTAAGAAGTCCCATCTGGACCATATTGAGTATATATGAATGTATTCGATGTTAGTTGTTTATATCACAAACTTTGAAAGATTATCTTTAGGACTTTTTGTATTTTTTTGTACAGCATTTGTACATTTTGTGCAAATGTAGGTCCATTTGTATTTTTTAACACAGTGCAACAGTCTCAGTGCCGTGATTTTGTATCAAACTTGATTTCACTGTGTTGCCGTTATATATCCATTCAACCCCAAGAAAAAATGGCGGCTTTGGAGGGCGGGACCCTTTAGGGAACTGTACCCCCCCACACTGAGGACCTTGCCCTCCCCCCAGGCTTTGTCCCCAAACCTCCAGGAGTTTCCCAGCCTGGATCAGGCCACCCTACCCCCCCCCATCCCCTACCGGTGGCCGGGGGGGGGCAACTGTCAACCCCATCTGCCAGTCAGACGTGAGCAAGCCTGTTTTCCCAGCGTGGGCCTTCGATCCGGATCTAGACCAGTTGTCTTCCGCCTGGGAGGTCTCCTGTGGGGTTCCACCAGCCGCAGTCCTGTCCTCTTTGCTTTTCAGTCTTCGTGCAAAGCCCGTAGGACAAATCATTCTTCGGTTTCGGGCTGGATGTCATCAATATGCAGATGATTCCCAGCTCTCTCTATATGTATCAATATCCAAATCCTCTAGTGATGCTGTAGGGGTCCCGAATAACCACCTGGCTGCTGTGGTTAAATGGGTAAGAGTGCACAAATTGAAACTGGACCCTGAAAAGACGGAGGCGATGCTGGTTGGGAAGTCGGAGGCCTCGAAGGACATCATGCTCCCCACTTTTGATGCAGTCCAGCCCGACACTTGCTGACTCCGTTAAAAGCCTTGGGAGTTATACTGGACCTAATGTTATTCCTGGAGAGAAGCAAGCTAATGCAGTTGCAGTGAAGGCTTTCTTTTAACTCAGCCCAGCCTGAAAGATGGCCTCTTACCTCGATGCAGCTGATCTGCCCACCTGGGTCCTTGCCACCATGACAACGAGACTAGACTACTGCAATGCACTGTACGTTGGTCTCCCTTCAAAATCAGCCTGGAAACTCCAGGTAGCACAGAATGCCGCAGCTCGGCTGTTATTGGGAGCTAGATGGAGCACGCCTATCACTCCCACCCTGCAGGGACTTCACTGGCTGCCCATCAGTTCCTAGGCTCCATTTAAGGTACTCGGTACCATGTACAAAGTCCTCCATGGCCTCGGACCCTCATATTTGTGCCTCTCCCTCTATGCACCTCCACGGCAGCTTCACTCGTGGGAGCAGGGTCTTCTGCAGGTGCCAACCTACAAATGGGCAAAATCACCCACTGCCTGTACATGTGCCTTCTCTGCTGTGGCCCCCTCCTTATGAAACGGCCTGCCCAAGGAGGCCAGGAAGGCTCTCGCTCGCCTGGCTTTCTGCAAACTATGCAACACTGAATTATTCAAGAGGGCTTTCTTACTCGGGCAATAGAGATGCACTGTACTAAATATTTCATGAAGTTACGTCAAATTATCAGGGACTGTGGTCTCTGCTACTGTGCATAGCTTGCTAATACTTTGTGTTTGTGTATTTTTCATATGTGCATGTGTGTGTGAGTTTGTGTGCACCTGGAAGTCATGGTGACCTCTGGGCAACTGACCCCTGGGGGCCTGGAGGATATTCAGAGAGGTGGCTGAATGAAGCCTGGCCCCACCTCCCGGCTGCTGATACTCCAAGGAGGTCTCCCATCCAAGTCCTTGCTAGAGTCGGCCCTGCTTAGCTTCCGAGATCTGATGAGATCGGGCTTGCCTGGCCTATCCAGGTCAGGGCAGCTTGCTGATACTTAGAAAAAGAAGAAGAGAATGGATTTATACCCCGCCCTTCACTTGGAGTCTCAGAGCGGCTTACAAACTCCTTTCCTTCCCCCTCCCCACAACAGACCCCCTGTGAGGTAGGTGGGGCTGAGAGAGCTCTGAGAGAAACTGCTCTTTTTCAAGAACAGCTCTTATCAGAACTACGGCTTGCCCAAGGTCATCCAGCCAGGTGCAAGTGGAGGAGTGGGGAATCAAACCCGGTTCTCCCAGATTAGAGTCCGCGCACTTAACCACGACACCAAACTGGCTCTCTTATGCTTGCTTCAGTTCAGTTTTTTAGACTTCTGGTTAATTCTAGAACTATTGCGCTGTTCACTGAAAGTCCCATCCTGTTGATTGTATTCACTCACTGTGTAATCTGCCGTGCATCCATGTTAGAAAGGCGGACTGTAAATAATGTAAATATAAATTAACAAGTGGAGACCCGCAAGAAACTTGCGGGATGGTTATCCTATTCCTCACGCCTTTGCTTCCTCCTGTCTCCCCCTACCTCTCTCACAC
>NW_015160212.1:1256477-1261055 GCF_001447785.1 Gekko japonicus
GAGCCAGTTAGAAGCTTCCCCCCCCCCCCCCGCCCTGAACGTTCTAATCTTTCTCTCAACCTTGATGCCTGGAGTTAGATCCCTGCAGAGGCCATTTCAAAAGGTATTGGGGGGAATTTAACCCTCCCTGAAGGGATTTTTGTACTTCTTGGATTTTTCTGCAGACACAGGAAGTCTGACTATGTAGGAAAAGCTGTTGGAGGAGAGTGAGCTTCCTGTTAGTGGAAATAAGTATCCGCACAAGGCGCCCTCTGTTGGAATTAGTATATAGATTAATAAAAATCTCCCAACCTGGAACGGCCTGGGAGGAGGTTATGTTGCCTGTTTGGGGGCTGCATGTGAACTCCATGGGTACATGCACAGCCCCCCCCCCCAAGCAGGGCAAAACGAGTCTCCCTGAGCCTCTTTTGGTCAGGAAAATGCCTCGGTTGAGCCACTTCTGCCCCCACGCCGTGGTGCTGATCTTAACTGGGGCCACACAGGCCTGGGCAGCCAGTTCACTTCTTCCTGATGCCTGACTGTCTGAGCGAGTCAGGTTGGGGGAAACCCAAGCATTATATGTTGGGAATTCTAATTGTAGTGTGGGCCTTGAATTGCCAACATAAAAATCTATGTCTAACACCAAAATGGAAGAAACAGCTCCACTAAAACAGGGATGTCAAACATAAGGCCCATGGGCCAGAACCAGCCCGTCCAAGGCCCGCGAGCAACTAGTGCAAGGGAGGGAACAGGAGGCTGCTGGGGGGGGAGTGGGCGGAGCCACTCCGATTGTGGCTTCAGCATGGTGGAACAACCTCATCTGCAGCAGTCAAGTGGCGTGGCTCTCCAGTCTCCCCAGGTGGGTGTTCCTTAGACCCCCCCTCCCAGCCTATGAGGCCTTGCAGTGAGGATACAACAACTCAGCGCTTACCAGCTGCTGTCCTTTATACAGTTTATATGTCTGGTACCTGGCATACATTTATGGCACACATGGCCCGGCCTGACGAAGTGACATTTATGTCAGATCCGGCCCTTGTAACAAATGAGTTCGACAGCCCTGCACTAAAAGGTAGGCAGAAATTTGATCGTTATTATATTAGCAAAACTAGAGGTTAGTTTTAGTCAGCGTATTTGGTCAATAACGATTGGAAGCCAGATCGGGCAATGTTACCTGGTCGGGGCTGAAACTCCAAAAATCAGCCAGTGAAACTTAATGTTTATTACCTGCTAACTGCCGCAGGTCAAAGAACAGCAGGCTGGGATGATTCCAGAGGTGGGCACTCTCAGGGGTCATTTCCTGTAGGAGTGCACAGGAGCAGAGTTCTGGCAGTAAAGAGTCCAGGGGGTGGGCATATGCAACAAGCCCCACCCCCTGCTCCCAGCAGCCCTCAGTCAGAGCAAGAAGAAGCCAGGTAAATTGCAGCGCTCCCCCCGGCCCCCCGGCCCCAAACAGTCCAGTGGCACCTTTAAGACCAAGTTTTATTCAGGTACAAGCTCTCCCTCCTCTGCGAGGAACAGGTCTTCATTTTCTCTTCCCCCCCCCCCCCCCAATAGCTAGCAATCCAAAACAGTTCAGTGGAGTCTGAGCGGTGGGTGTTGCCTTCTGACACACTTCCGGTGATGTCAGGGGGTGTGGCATATGCTAATGAGCTCCTGCACCTCTTTTTCTACGAAATGACCCCTGGGCACTCTTAATGCTGTCATGGACCTGTCACAAACGCAGGCTGAGATTCCAGCATTATGTTCTTTCTTATTGCATTCCCCTTGCTTAGAGAATAAGTTTTCAGATTAGTTTTACAGTTATATTAAAAAAATTACTGATTTGGTTATACTATTAGAAACACATCATCGATAATTATAAATTTGTTGTGAGGTGAACTATCTCCAGTTTAATAGGTTCAATTCCTATTTGGACAGCTTTTCTGCTGTGCTTTATTGGAAGGAGAAAAATAATCATTACCTTAATAACAGTAATTTAAGGGCTGGGTCAGTACTGTGCAGTGTGTGATTGTTGACTGGCCAGGAGTGCCGCAGCGTGGGAACAGGTGCGGTACAAATGCAGTAAATAAATAAATAAGAAATTATTGCATATGTATTTCAACTGGCTTCAGAATTTCTGGAAATTTTGTATCTTCCTGCTAGCTTCCTGGTCCTTGCACATCCTACAGGGGGTGCCACAACTTCGGGCATGTTAGAGAATTTTTTCTGTCTCTCTGCTCTCCCACCTCACTGGTCACATTGATAGGCTTAATGAGAAGAACACTTGCCAGGAAAGCTTCTGGTTACTTCCAATGCTCCTAAGCCATTGAGTCTTGTGAGCAAAAATTCTACTTTGTGAGCCGCTGGCATTAAAGTTGTGAGCGAGCGATTTGGCTACTGCATATATTAGTTTGCTCTGGAGCCCTCCTTCCTGAGCTGAGACAAAAAGGTGTGAGCCGGAGGCTAAAAAACTGTGAGCTAGCTCACACTAACTCAGCTTAGAGGGAACACTGGTTACTTCCTGAAGCAGAGTTTCTGGGAATTTCTAGACCGACCCTATGTCACTTATTGGTGTTCACCAGAAGTGTTGTGACTCTGCCTGTTTTTGTTTTTCTCTTGCTGCTCCTTGGAGTGGCGGCAGGCAACAGGATCAAGCATCAGGGGGGCTGAGAAGCCTGCTACTGAGAGTTGCCAGGTCTGGGTTGGGAAATATCTGGAGATTTTGAGAGGTGGAGACTGGGAAGGGCGGGGTTAGGGGAAGGGGAGGGACCTCAGCAAAGTGTAACGCCATAGAGCCCACCCTCTAAAGCAGCCATTTTCTCCAAGGGAGCTGATCTCGATCATCTGGCGATCAGGTGTAATAGCAGGAGGTCTCCAGGCCCCACATGGAGATTCAATAATGTTCACTACACTATTATATAATGATAATAGAAGACAAAAACAAGTGTAGTTAACAGACTCAACAATTACAATGTGCCAAAAAGCTGAAGAACCATGTAATAGAGAATGATGTATAGAAAGCAGCTACGATGAAAAAGTACAAAATGTAATCAATGGAGAACTGGTATGTGCTACAATGTATAAACAGTGGAGAACTACTAAATAATTTGAGTTGTGTGCGGATGTTTGATAACAACGTTTCAAAGTTCATCCTTCATCAGGGTGTTCTATAATAAAATACATTTGTTTAAATTTTGTACTTTTTCATTGTAGCTGCTTTGTATACATCATTCTCTATTACATGTTCTTCAGCTTTTTGGCAAGTTGTGATTGTTGAGTCTGTTAACTACACTTGTTTTTGTCTCCCACCTGAAGATTGGCAACCCTACCCCTGCTGGCTCCAATGTTCAGTTAAAAGGAGCGTTTTAAAACAATACTGGAATAAGGAGAAATTGGGAGCAGTGAGGCTACCGTGAGAGCTTATTGTTACAGTGATGAGAACCAGGGTACTTATTTGTACATAACATTTTTGTTAATAATGTTAATAAAAGCACAAGCATTATTTTGTTAATAAAATCACAAGAAACTGTAGGATTGGGTTTCGGGGTAGCAAAAATAAGAAACTTTGGTCATTAAGGTGCAGAGCCCTGAAAGATGAAAATTAGTCTGGGGCCTAAAGTTTTAGGCTGGCTTCTAGAGGCCGAGAAAATTTGTCAAGGCCTGGTAATCTGCGGGCCCAGCAGTAATGCTGAAGATGATAGATTTTCCATGCTCAGAGAAGATGCCAAAGATAACAAAGGAATTAAAGGGTGGGCAGCTCTTTGTCCTGAACTTGAGGAATAATGCAAAAGTGACTCCTCGAAGACCAGGCCTCTGAAGTCCAGCATACTATTGAACATTTGCAAGGCAGAAAAGAGCAAGAGTCCAGTAGCTCCTTAAAGACTAACAAAATTTGTGGCAGAGTATAAGCTTTCGTGAGTCACTGCTCACTTCTTATTATACACAAACCAACATACATACAGCATACAACAAACATCCACTTACATTCATAACACATACAAAGAGATCAGTATAACTCTATTACTATATTTAACAATTTTCTTAAATCACTTCCTATAAGTTAGCTTAAGTTTCTGTACACTCTTGTCTTTTTACCATAGTTTCTAATTAACTGAGACAGGAAAAGTTGTATATGTGGGATGGGATCTGATGAAACACTGGAACATGTAATTTTCGATTGTCTTATATCTCATAATATCAGGGAAGTTTTGATCAAGCCTATAGTTAATTCCTTTCCAGGTCGTAATAGAAGGATACTTTTGTCAATTATGCTGGCAGGAGATAATCAAAAGTTGACTAGGATGGTTGCCAAATTTGGTTGGTTGGCATACCAAACTAGGAAAGAGATAAAGGACAGATAGGCCTAAACCTAATTTTTAATCAAAATTCTGATTCTATTATTTCTGTATTTTAAAGTTTTTAGATCCTATTTATAATTTTAGATGCCGATATATTTTATAATTTTACTGCTCCTGTAACTGTATTTACTTGTCTTCTATTATACTGGTCTATGACCGTAATAAACTTGAAATTAACTGAGATTAATAATACCAAAATTTCCATTACTTTAAACTATGCACTTATATTGTACCAGTCATACAGTTTTTTCCACGTCTTTTG
>NW_015160212.1:1261836-1262039 GCF_001447785.1 Gekko japonicus
GATTCAAAAGCGGACTAGACAAGGTTCCCCTCTATCTCCTCTTATATTTATCCTAGCTTTAGAGGTATTAAACAACGTAATAAGAAGGGATAAAGAGATTATTGGACTAAAATTGAAAGGAGAAGAATACAAACTATTAGCCTTTGCTGATGATATTGCATTTATTATGGAACAACCGAAGGAAGTAGCCGTTAAACTAAAAG
>NW_015160212.1:1262210-1279743 GCF_001447785.1 Gekko japonicus
AGATTCTGACAAAAAAAACATGGACGTGAAACAAAGAAAATCTATATCAAGCTACTGGATTTCAAATAGTGGACAAGGTAAAATACCTTTTACAATTACTAACAAGTGTAGTTCTCTTTTTGAAGACAAAGTACTATGGGGAAAAACTAAACAAGACTTAGGTGGAAAAATTTACAACTATCCATGATGGGAAGAATTGCAATAATAAAAATGAATGTATTACCCAGATGGATGTTTCTTTTTCAAACAATCCCCATTTTACAAAACCAAAAGATTTTTAAGGAGCTAGATCAACTAACATCCAAATTTAGATTACTTTGGAAGATAGAAGGCTATTGAAACTTGAAGGCCACGACTTAGCTTTAGGATGGAACACATTCTTATGATATGATAAAGGCTCAACACAGAAATATTTTAAGCAGCATTGGCTAAGAGCGACTTTATTAAGAAGAAGAAGAAGAGATTGGATTTATACCCCGCCCTTCACTTGGAGTCTCAGAGCGGCTTACAAACTCCTTTCCCTTCCCCTCCCCACAACAGACACCCTGTGAGGTGGGTGGGGCTGAGAGAACTCTGACACAAACTGCTCTTTTTCAAGGACAGCTGTGCCAGAGCTTGTGACTGACCCAAGGTCACATCAGCAGGTACAAGTGAAGGCGTGGGGAATCAAACCCGGTTCTCCCAGATTAGAGTCCGCACACTTAACCACTACACCAAACTGGTATGGGATCCAATTTATAGAAGGTTTTATATTAAAAAATCGAGACTCATAGTACCATTGGAAGCATTTACCCTGCCAAATGTCTTTACAGGTGAAGAGCTGCTTAGATATCAAGATATTTTGGATGAGAAAGATTGCTTGAAATTGCCAGAACACTTGTTTTGGTGGAATAAAACGCAATTAGAATCTGTCTATAATAAAGATAAAAAGACTGGTTTTAATGACAAACTAACTGAACTAGAAAAAACTCTTGTAGTTTCGGAAGAAAATCTATAAAATTTTGTTAGAGGATTTGCTGTTAGATGAAACAGTTAAGCAAAATATGATTTTGTGGGCTCAAAATGTAGGTCATAATATTACTTGGAGAGAGTGGGACCAGATATGGTCTAAAAATATTAAAATGACTAAGGCAGTATCATATAAAGAAAATATGTATAAGATGTTTTATAGATGGTATATTACACCAGATAAGCGTGCTAAGCAGAATGAAAATTGTTCAGATAAATGTTGGAAATGTAAAAATGTCACTGCTCACTTCTTCAGATACCTGCTATAGACTGCTGCTGTAGCCTAACCGCTGCAGACTAACACGGCTGCCCATTTTGAACTGTCTCCAACTGGAAGGCAGAAATACCGTTGCATTCTTAGAGACTATTCTTAGGGAGATATTGGGCTTACTGGAGAAATATGTTTTGGATATTGCAAGAGCTCACAGATCCTTAGAAGAGGCCTACTACTGATTCCTGGGCCCTCCGTGGGTGATTGTTTTAAACGGGCTGTGTTATCTACTAAAAAAAGATCTGCTAAGGCGTGCCAGAGCCAAAGTTCCTCTTTACTGGAGAGCTGGAAACCGACCTCCTTTCCTGTTTCAGGATTTCCCAAAGAGATCACAGACCATATAAGAAATTTCCAGCAAGCAAAAAAATTCTGCCCGGGGACAAGAATTTGGAATGTTTCTTTAAATATCCATCTGCTGTGTGTATCAGGCACAATAGTTGCCTTGAAAAATTCTCCACACAGAAGAATTCCTCCAACTACTGTTGGATTTTTCAAATAGCGTTTCTCTCTACCCCCACACTTTCCCCTTTTCTCTTCCTCATTTACTCTAGAATGAATTAGAGGTAGCGTTTTAATGTTTTCACTGGATTAATTATGATTTTTGTTACTGGGGCTGCCTGGTGAGTCCAGGGGATGCTAAGAGAATTAAAATAAATAAGGCATTGTGTGCTTACAGGGAGGTCTTACTATAGTTGTTGTTGTTGTTCAGTCGCACAGTCGAGTCCGACTCTTTGCGACCCCATGGACCAGCTCCCTCCAGGCCTTCCGGTCTTCCGCCATCCTCTGAAGTTTGCTCAACTTCATGTTCCTTGCATCTATGACACTGTCTAACGATCTCATCCTTTGCCGTCCCCGTCTTCTTTGACCTTCAATCTTTCCCAGCATCAGGGTCTTCTCCAGGGAGTGCTCCCTTCTCATTTGGTGGCCAAAGTCTTTGAGCTTCAGTTTCATTATCTGGCCTTCCAGGGAACAGTCAGGGTTGATGTCTTTTAGGATTGACTGATGAAAAAAGGGTCATAGAGATGCTAACAGAACACTTCATGACTTTCTCAGGCTCAATCACCATTTTTGTTCATGAAGAGGGCTGAAGTTAATCCCACTCTGGGTTGATGTTGATGGATTCTGTGGAATGTGTTGGGGGTATCTTCTTGTTTACTACTTGTCTATCCTTGGATTTTATAGTTCTGTTTTCACTTCATATTCTGTTGTTTGCTTGTAATGCATTTTTTATCTTTGCTGTTTTGTTGCATATCTTTCAATAATTTTTTTTTTAAAAGTCTTCTCCAGCACCATAGTTCAAAAGCATCTGTTCTTCGGCGCTCGGCCTTCCTTATAGTCCAACTCTCGCAGCCATACATGACTACTGGGAATACCATTGCTTTGACCATGAGGACTTTTGTTGGCAGGGTGATGTCTCTACTTTTTATCATGCTGTTTAGGTTCGCCATCGCTTTCCTCCCAAGGAGCAGGCATCTCTTAATTTCATGGCTGCTGGTGATCTGGGATCCCAGGAACGTAAAGTCTTTATATCACCAGAATACACACAGAGAAGTTGGTGGTAAAATAGGCATAAAATAATAATTATACATAACATGACTGCTGTGGTTTACACAATATAAAAGTAAATTTGTTGTTTGTGTCAGCATAACTTGTGTGTGTGTTTTCCCAAGTTTCAAGTTGTCTGCTCTCTCTCTCACCCTGCTCCCCTTTTTAAAGTGAAAAAAATGAAATTTTATTCCCCTTAGTCACACGATCAAATAATCTTGATTACTTCTGGGTGTTCTGTCTATTTCTGTTTCCTCTGTTCATTCCATTGAAGGGTGACTGAGGAATGCATACCCCCGGCTCACCAGGATGACCATTGCTGGTTTCAGTTTTCTTTTTCCTGATGTTTATTGGCATATCGGCAGCAACTTCACAACCTATTTCTGTGCTCTCTCTTTTGCCACTCGCTGCCCTTTGCTGTTTTCAGTAGTACTGTTAGACGTTCTTTATTGGCCATACTTTTCGTTTTAAGCCAGATCAAATCTAGTGTCTCTGCCCTGGATTCCTCTGGGTGTAATTTTCTGTGAAAAGGTGTATCATACCTGTTTGACTGTAGTCATTCCTTAGTGTTTGCTATTTTTGAATCCCTACTGCAGGCATGTCCAACTTCGAACAGGTAGTGATCTATTTTTTCCGGCCAAAAGTGCCGGTGATCTACCACCATGAAAATAAAGTTTCAAATTAGTTTCAAATTAGATTTTAACCCATTAAAGTTGGGTTCCACCCCCCATATATAATGCACCTTCTGTCATTTACTGGTAAGCAAAATAAGCAAAAACAAAACAGAGAAAGAACTGCGAACATTTTTTTATTTTTTATTGAGTTATAACTTTCTTTAACTGTGGGGCTGGTGATCTACCTCTGATCCCTCCGCGATCTACTGGTAGATTGCGATCTACCTGTTGGACATACCTGCCCTACTGAATGCCCATTATTTTTTTCAGGTATCGTAATCATTGAATGGCAGTGATTATTTGCATTGCATATGCTTTTGTGTGTGTTGTCATCATGGCATTATAATCAGAAATGCCCAGAATGTCCTCCTGTCGCCATCTTCTGCCGGCGGGCGAAGACTTCTTTGGTTCATTTGGCATTCCCTCCACGATGCCTCCTTTCTGTCCAATGGTTTTAATCACCTGGCCTTCTGGGGCAGGCCTACAAGCTCGCCTTGCCCTGGATGGCATGCAAGCCGCCTGGACTGGGCCAGGAGCAGTAGCGAAGCTGCAGAGGGTGCAGTCGGTACTGCTGTTTGCGGTGGGTGCCAGGACAAAGCGGCCATGCCCCCACAGCTGAGCGGAGGCCTGGGCGGGGCAGGAGTAGCCCCGAGCAGTGTTCCCTCTAAGCTGAGTTAGTGTGAGCTAGCTCACAGTTTTTTACCCTCCAGCTCATACATTTTTGTCTTAGCTCAGGAAGGAGGGCTCCAGTCCAGAGCAAACTAATTTATAAAGTAGCCAAATCACCTGCCCACAACTTTAATGCTAGTAGCTCACAACGTAGAATTTTTGCTCACAGGACTCCACAGCTTAGAGGGAGCATTGGTCCCGAGTCTCCAAGAGGTGGCGCTCTAGGGCACTGCCAGAGGCCAACTTGGAGGGAGGGTTTCATGAGGCTGTTATGAATGGCTGAGGCTAGAGATGTAATTTCCATATTGAAAGTCATTCTGTTACTTTAGGGACATAAAATATGACTATGGACAATTTTACTTGGCATGAAATTATCAGAACTAGCATTTTAAAAATATAGTGTAGCCAAACAATTATTGTGGGTAGGTGGGGGGAAGTAAAGAAGCAGATTAGTAGTAACTAAATTATTATTTACACAAAGGTTATAAAGATAAACTAATGTAGCTAAATGATTCAGTTTTCTGGAATCAGATAAATGAAAACACTTACCTTTTTTAATTAAGTATATACTTTCAGGTCCTTTTTGTTGCTCTGTATTTTCTTCCAATGCTTTGAGGCCTAGTGAAGCTTAAGTTCCAGTATACCCACCCACATGCAAAAACAAAGCTGAAACCTTTTTCTTTTCTTGTGACAATAGCACCTCCTAAAGGAAGAAATGCATCTTTTTCTTGCATTGGAGAGTTCAGTTTGTAACCTAGGACTTGCTGGTCCTCCGTGCACAGAAATTAGATCAATCTGATACCATACATATTTTTTTAGAAATGATTTGGAAAATATTTGAACACCTTGTCTTAAAATATTTTATTCATCATGTTAAAAAAAAGTTCCATAATCAATTTCTTTTTTTTTTTCAATTTTTCCAATTTGGGGGGGGAACGGGGGGGGAAGTGTTTTTTCCCCCTAATTTTTCCAGTTTTTTTCCGGGCCTTCACATCTCTAGCTGAGGCAGGCCTGGGCTATTTAAACACTGGTTGAGGAAGAATCTCTGGGAGAAAATCTGTGATGTGTGTGCTCCCTGAAGAGAGGGAGAACAGCAAGTGAGCCCTCCTAGGACAGGTGGAGGATTAGGGTGCCATTCTGAGGCCTGGGGGGCAGACAGGGCTCTAGCCCACCAGGATGAGGCAATATAGTGTAGGGCAACAAATGCCATTCTGGGACAGTACCATGATGATCAATGCGTCGCCCAATTTCCCCCACACTGTGACATTGTATTTTCTCCCCATTTTTCAACACCATGGTTCCTCTTCAACTGCTTGTTGTTGTTCACAGAGCCTCCCGAACCACCTCTGTTAAATTGCACAGCTGTTGGTGATCGCATCCAGGTACGCTGTGAACCAGATGACCAGTATGTGGCTGCAAACATAAGCCAGACATACAAGTGGAAATACCAGAAAAGCAACAAAGAGATTCCGGGAAACAGTTCCGAAATCTGGCTTGAGAAGGATGCAGACTTTTCGGAGAACATCACATGCGTCATCCACGTCTTAGATGCAAACACCAGCTCGTCCATCAGACTGAGGGACTGTACCCCAACAGGTAAACCTTTAGGTTGGGCTCTGTGCTTGACAAACAGTAAATGCGTTCCATTGGTCTTCATCAACCAGAGGGTTGGCGTCCGCAAGTGAGGTGCACCCTGGCTGATGGTGCGTGGCCCCTGTGGCATTTCCACATTTGCTTTTTTAAAAATAGGAAGATGGGGGAGTGGAGTGTGAGTAAACCATAGTTTTATACCAGTTCTGTAGTAGTTTCAATATGATGGCTTCCCCCTAAAAATCCTAGGAGCAGTCATTGAATGCAGATGCTGATTCTTTGCCAGTGCCCCATTCACATCACATACTACAGATCCCAGGATGCCTTGGGGGGAAAGTTTGGCTGTTTTAGTACTGGTATGTCTGCAATGCAGAGAGACCCTGTGAGAAGGGAGAAGGAGAAAGTAAAAGGAGGGCATGTCTGTTAAAAATGGGTTCCATACTGTAGCTTGGGGTTAAAGGTCAGTCCTGGGTCTGGCATGCTAATTTCTCCCTTTGTTCTTCAGGAAAGTTTAGTAAATGCAACCAACCTATTGGGTTTTTTTGTTTTGTTCCTATGTTTGGGGGGAAAGATGTAAATCAATGGACTGAAGACCTTATAACTTTATCAACATTTGAACGTATGGCACAGAGATGACAACTACATATGTACTTATTTTTAGATATTTGGAAATCTTTTATAGAAACATATGGGTAACTTTACCACCATTGTTGTTGTTCATGTTTCTACTTATACTTTTCTCCTCCCCCCCCTTTTTATCAGTTGTTGGATTTTGAATCCCCCCCTTTTCTGTTTTTTCCTATTGGTTGTGAAATAAATAAATAATTTTTTCTGTGTATCCAAATGCATATTCTTTGACTATATTAACATGGCTTATTAATCAACATATTTTCACATTTGTTCATTAAGGAGCTGTTTCGCAAAGAAGAGGCAGGGCACCGTTATTTACTGCATTTGCGATAGTCTTAACTGCATGGATGGTGTTTTTCCTGTGGAAAATAGGTGTGTGTTTCTCCTTTCTGGATTACGTTTTGCATGCTAAATGGGCACTGTTCCTTTCAACCAGTCAGCAGCAGAGCTGGTCTCACAGAATGTCACATTTGTTGTTCAGTCGCACAGTCGAGTCCGACTCTTCGCGACCCCATGGACAATCTCCCGCCAGGCTCTCCTGTCTTCCGCCGTCCTCCGAAGTTGGCTCAATTTCATGTTCGTTGCATCGCTGACACTGTCTAACCATCTCATCCTTTGCCGTCCCCGTCTTCTTTGACCTTCAATCTGTCCCAGCATCAGGGCAAAAAATGTTCAGAATCCTGGCAGTGAACGTCTCTTTGGGTGTACATGTTCAAATCAAGATTTAAAAAAAAAAAGTTATATTCCCAGGCTCTTTGAATTCCATGCAGAATCTGCCAAGCGTCTGATCAGCCTGTCGTAGATCAGGAGATGAGGTGCTAGCACACCCAAAGCCTTTGAAAAGAGCCAGTGAATCCGAGGCTCTGTCACACCACACCTCATCAGGATGGGGGGAGGTGTCTTATGCAGACTGGTGCACAGCCAAAGCTTTAGAGGAAAGAGCCATTCTAAATCCGAGGCTCTGTCACACTGCACCTCACCAGGGGCCTTTTTTCAGGCTGGCATGCAGCCAAAGCCTTCAGGGGAAAGTGGTGACAGAAAGAGCGGGCAGCCCCGTTGTGTGAACCCCTAGGCAGAGAAAGCACAGAGGATGGGTGTTTATCAGTGCCATTTTAAAGCTGCAGTTGCCACAATCCTGAGGTGGCCCCTTTTGATCCATAATGTCATGGTGGCAATTCAGAAACATCTCTTCTTTAAATGTAGTTTATTCTTCACTAGAATGGGTATTAATGTGAAAACGAAAACTTTAAGACGTCTCCTCGGCCTCAAGAATGAGGTGAGGACAAATCAGAAGACAGCAGTGGAGATCCTCTCTTCATGGTGGCAAAAAGAGAACTGAGGGAGGAGTGCCCCGTCTCCTGGTCATGTGATTGTTTTGGCAGAAATGCGCCAGAGGGAGCAGGGATGCTCCTAGTCTACTAGAAGGCTGTGGAAATCATTTCCATGGCTGGCCTGCACACATGCGGTCCCAATGTGGGACTGCACAGAAGCCACGATGATGAATGGGGGATTCTACATGGCAGGTTTTCCTGTAGTTTCTATGCCCTGCTCCCCTGACAGCATCCCCCCCCCCCTTTGCTTTCCCCAATTCTTTTAAACTTTAACAATTATCTATTGTTACAAGGTTATAACGATCTATGGATTGCGGTCACTCAATTTCCAGCCTACTTTTTGAAAAAATAAGTCACTAGACCTGTGTATTGCAAAAATGCGTCTTTTCCCTTATACGTTTGCTTATTGCAAGAATGCGACTTTCCCCTTAAATCTCCACAATGAAAGGGGCTTAGACCAGTGATACTCAGTCCGTGGCTCAGTCACAATTCCTGTCAACCAAAAGAGACGCATTTTCTTCCATCTCTGGCATGAGGCCTGCACCTCAGAGAGGCTTGCATCTTACCTACTCCTCTGGTGGCAGCTGTTTCATATATGTGTGTCTGTGTGTGTAAATTGATAAACACACATACACACACACACCCTTCAAGAGAGCCACCCAAATCCTGGCTTTCTGTAGGTTTATAAGCCTTTCCTCTTTTATACAGACATGCAGTGGCTCCCCAGGGTCTCATCACCAATTGCCTGGTTGTTTTAACTGGAGATGCTGGGGAATGAATGTGGGACACACACACGAACCCTTATACTGAATCAGACCCTTGGTCCATCAAGTTCAGTCTTGTCCACTCAGGCTGGCAGCAGCTCACGTTCACTGTTGTCCACTCAGGCTGGCAGGGTGTCAGGTTGAGGTCTTTCACATCGCCTCCCACCTGGTCTTTTTAACTGGAGATGCTGGGGATGGAACCTGGGACCTTCTGCATGCCAAGCAGAGGCTTTTCTACTGAGCCACGGCCCCTCCCCCAATAAAAGAAATCATTTCTAAATTAGTAGATGGATTGATTTTCTAGTTTGTTTGTTTTTCTTCACAAGCGGCAGCATTATTTGCATTTGATAAACAGAAAGAAAAAGAAATAAGGACCTTTTTTTAGATGGATGGTTTCACTAATCCATTTTAGGATTCTGCTCTAGTGCGGGTTACATTTTTCATTTGCCAATTAGATGGTGGCTCTTGCCTTCGCATCCTTATCTTTCTTTGCTCCTCGCCAGCTTTTCACATTCTCATTTCCCCCCCCCTGCTCATTTGTGACAAAAATGGGGGGGAGGCCTTCGGCAACTTCATGGTAGTAGCTGAAAGAAGGGGAGAAAGATTGGAGAGTGGGTGGGAGCTGTTCAGCGTGCCATGGAAAAACCAGAGGAGCATGGGAAGAGGCATGTCTATGCGTGGGCTTTGTCTTGGGGCTGCCCCTTCAACAGCCCCACCTCTTGCCCAGACCCCTGCCAGTGCCTCCCTGCCCTCTAACTGCTGTGGGAGATGAAGTGCACTGGGTCCCGTTGCTCCCAACCTCTTCACCACCAGTTTGGTGTAGTGGTTAAGTGTGCGGACTCTAATCTGGGAGAACCGGGTTTGATTCCCTACTCCTCCACTTGCACCTGCTGGATGACCATGGGCAAACCATAGTTCTGTCAGAGCTGTCCTTGAAAAAGAGCAGTTTCTGTTAGAGCTCTCTCAGCCCCACCTACTTCACAGGGTGCCTGTTGTGGGGAGGGGAAGGGAAAGGAGCTTGTAAGCCGCTGAGACTCCTTCGGGTAGTGAAGGGCGGGGTATAAATCCAGTCTCTTCCTCCTCCTCCTCCACCATCTGCCATCTTTGTGTATCTCCTCAACCCAGCACCCACCCCCTCCCATGTGTACCTCCTCAAACTCCAGTTCTGGCCCAGCTAACGGAGGAGGAGGAGATGAACTCCCACTTGCTTGGGGTTCATTTTGGGGGCAGCTGCAATCTTTGTGTCTTGTTTGTTGGTTTCTCAAAAACAACTGGTTGGTACAGTGGAAAACAGAATGCTGGAGCAGACGGGTGCCACAGTCATGGTTTGCCTAGGGACCCAAAACTCCTTGGGCCAGCCCAGGATGGGTCGCTGTACAAAGTAAATTTGGACTTGTGTGTCACCATACCGGAAAGGTTGGGATGCACTGATACAGAGGACTCCGAGTTTGGAAGGAACAGCAACTAAGAGGGATATCACCTTATTGCTATTATCGAATTGCAATTGTCTCTGTTCGTACTTCCTGTTATTTAATGTTTATATTTGGTTTTTTGAAATATGTAACAGCAATTCACTATTATTCTTAATAAAATTTAAAAAAAAAAAAACTAAGAGGGATAAGGAGTTCTCATCCCTTCCAGACTGTTGATTTAATTGATCACCTGATCCTGCCATGAACGTGGTTGGCTCTCTAAGCTTACACGTGCAAAGAATGAACAATGTAGATTTTGGAGCAGATGTCTGAACATATAATCCCCCCCTCCTTTTCTTTAAGGTTGCTTCAACCTCAAAAGGAAAGGGAAGTTCAACCTCAAAAGGAAAAGGAAGTCTCAAGAATGTAAAGGTAAGCATGTCAGAGCTTCCAACTATAGCCCATTGACTCAGATGTATGTTTACCTTTGTGACAATGGAAGACTACCGCCACCCAAAAAGTACACATTTCAGAATTGGGAGGAAGAATGAGTTTTCATGTAAACACTGCAAAAAAGAATATCACAGTTGCTTCTAGGGATGCCATTTCCAGAAGTACCAATAATCTCTCTGGAAGGGCTGCTGCTGACCCCAGAAGTCAACAAAAAGATTTCAGACAGAGACTCTGGCAAGGAGCTGCTGAGCGACTGTTGTGAAAAGCGTTGTGTGATGCCTTTGCCATTATAGAATCTTCTCATTTTTGAGAGGTTGTCTCTCTTTCGTGTGGCCACCACTGTGAAATCTACAGCCATTTCTGCATGGATTGTCTGCCCCAGGTTTGATGATGTTGCGAAGCTGGTTTGTTTTGGGGGGGTGTCTGCTTCCTCACAGCATTAGTGCACATCCTGGGTTTCCTTTGCTTTTCCCAAGCCTGCGTTGCTCTGGAGTTCTGGATAATATCACAGCAAAGCCTGGATGGCTGCTATGTGGCCCAGAAAGTCCAGCTTTTCCTGGGCCCACATGGAACCATTTTCCCCACAACAACCAATTCCGCCCCATCCCTGTGGGTCTGTTTAAAATCAGCAGCTGAATATCACTATGGCAATGTAACATTATAACAATAACAGGTTCTCTGTGATCCAAGCTTTAATTTTTCAAAAAAGTAAGTCTGTAGCACTTTTCGTTGCTGAGATATAAGGGAAAAGGCATATCTCCACAATATACTGAATGTCAAACTTTGGATTGTCCTTTTCAGAATGACTTCAGAGAAAGATTTCTTCTCTGCCCTGTTGGTCTTTTACCACGGTTGGTCCGATTCTGTTAATCTGTTCTGTTGTAGGACACGACGATGTTTTGTTACGTATAGAATTGTTTTATTTGCTGTAGGGCTCAAAAACAATGGCAGTGAACAGCTTCAGCTGCAAACTTGAGGGATCCAAATTATATGCTTTCCTTCTCAGGAGGGTGCATTTATAGAACATTTTGATGCATCTTGTTTGTATGTTGCATCTAAATTACGTTGTGATGGTTGATAAATTGTAAGCAATGCAAGATTAATCTGGATTTGTGTGTACAGTAGTGTATACCAATGCTCACTCTAAGCTGTGGAGTCTTGTGAGCAAAAATTCTACTTTGTGAGCGATTGGCATTAAAGTTGTGAGCGAGCGATTTGGCTGCTACATAAATTAGTTTGCTCTGGAGCCATCCTTCCTGAGCTAAGACTCAGGAACTGGAGGCTAAAAAACTGTGAGCTAGCTCACATTAACTCAACTTAGAGGGAACAATGGTGTACACAATACTTTAAGGTAGAGAAAGACTCTTAACTTCCTAGATTTGCTTTCAGTTTTATCAGGATGCTGTGTACAAATCACGCCCTGTTGCCATCTCCCTAGTTCAGCCCCTGTTTGGCATGCATGGTGGCCAATAGAACAGCCCTGGGTGGCCTTAAGGAATCCCCTGTCTCTCTGCTTCCCTCTTTCACTATGATTGTACTGGCCTACACTACAGGGCTGTTACGGGGATTAGCGCTATAGAAATGCGAATTGTTTTTCCTGTTATTCCCTACCAGAATCTTGAGCTCTTGCCTGGGAGATGGTTATTTATTGAGTCTCAGCAAGAAAGGCAGATGATAGATAACCTAATATTTTATTTATATATTTATTGTGGCTTGTATCCCGCCCTACCCTATGAGCGGGCTCACGAGACAGCAGTAGCTTAAAACATTAAATAATCGTTAAGAAGTAACGTATTAAAATAATGAAAGTATTAGATAATCTACATACCATTCTGGGTCTCCTAACTGACAGTGTAGCTATTGATTACATACTAAAGCACACTGACTCCATGCTAGAATGAGCGATGGATCAAGATCAGTGTTCCCTCTAAGCTGAGTTAGTGTAAGCTAGCTCACAGTTTTTTAGCGTCTGGCTCACAGATTTTTGCCTTAGCTCAGGAAGGAGGGCTCCAGAACAAACTAATTTATGCAGTAGCCAAATAGCTCACTCACAACTTTAATGTCTGTAAATCACAAAGTAGAATTTTTGCTCACAAGACTCCACAGCTTAGAGGGAACATTGATCAAGATGTGTCAGGTCGGCCACTCCCAGCGACAGTTTATATACAAACGCCATGGGCTGCCAGTGCAGGGGAGGCTAATGTTATTGGACATCTGCTGCATTAACCAAAGGCCTGGAGGAACAGCTACATTTTACGGGCCCTGCAGAATTGTAACAAGTCCCAAAGAGCAATTGGGAGTATGTTCCACCAGGACCGGGGCCAGATGGATGTCTCTCTGGCCAGGGACTACCAACCGTAAGAACATAAGAACATAAAAGAAGCCAATGTTGGATGAGGCCAAATGGCCCATCCAGTCCAACACTCTGTCACCAGTGGCCAGAAATACCAGGTGCCATCAGGTGGTCCACCAGCAATGGGGCCAGGACACTAGGAGCCCTCGTACTGTTCCCACCACCCCCAGGCACCAAGAATACAGAGCATCCCTTGCCCCAGACCGAGAGTTCCTATCTATACCTTGTGGCTAATAGCCACTGATGGACCTCTGCTCCATATGCTTATCCAGTTCCCTTTTGAAGCTGCCCATGTTTGTAGCTGCCGCCACCTCCTGTGGCAGTGAATTCCATGTGTTAATCACTCTTTGGGTGAAGAAGGACTTCCTTTTATCTGTTCTAACCCGACCACTCAACAATTTCATTGAGGGCCCACAAGTTTTTGTATTGTGAGAAAGGGAGAAAAGTACTTCTTTCTTAACCTGCTCTATCCCATACATAATGTTATAAACCTCAGTCATGTCACCCCTCAGCCGTCATTTCTCCAAGTTAAAGAGCTCCAAGCGTTTTAACTTTTCTTCATAGGGAAAGTGTTCCAATCCATTTATCATTCTAGTGCTGGTCAGCAGAGCGCAAGGCTCTGCAGGGCATATATGAGGAGAGACCGTCCCGCAGGTATGTTGGTCCCTGGCCGCAAAAGGCCTTGAAGGTTAACTCCATGACCTTGAACCTGATCTGGTATTCAGCTGGCAACCAAGGCAGCTGGCGCAACACTGGCTGAATGCGCGCCTGTGCAGGCATCCCAAATAGCAAGCGCGCCGCCACATTTTGTACCAGCTGGAGTTTCCAGATCAAGTTCATGGGTAGGCCCGTGTAGAGTGAGTTACAGTAATCAATCCTGGAAGTGACCATTGCATGGATCACCATTGCCAAGTCCTGCCAGGCAAGGTAGGGAACTAGTTGCCTAGCCAGCCTCAGATGATAAAAGGCTGACCTTTTGTAATACGCATGAAGCTGCCTTATACTGTATCAGACCATCAATCCATCAAGGTCAGTATTGTCTACTCAGACTGGCAGCAACCCTCCAGGGTCTCAGCCAGAGGTCTTTCACATCACGAGAACCGGTTTGGTGTAGTGGTTAGGAGCACGGGCTCTAATCTGGGAGAACCGGGTTTGATTCCCCACTCCTCCACATGCAGCTGCTGGTGTGACCTTGGGTCAGGTATAAGTTCTCTCAGAGCTGTTCTCTCACCAGCAGTTCTCGAGAGAGCTCTCTCAGCCCCCACCTATCTCACAGAGTCTCTGTTGCAGGAGGGAAAGGGAAAGGAGATGGTAAGCCCCTCTTGAGACTCCTTTGAATAGCAAAGGGTGGAATCCAATCTCTTCTTCTTCTTTTCTATTGCTTGGCCCTTTTAACTAGAGATGCCAGGGACTGACCTTGGGATGCACACATGAATTCACATAAAGTTCCTGTATACTGAATCAGACCCTTGGTCCATCAGGTTTGGCATTGTCTACTCAGACCGGCTGGGTCTCAGGCTGTGGTCTTTCACATCACTTACTGCCTGGTCATTTTAACTGGAGATTCAGGGCTTGAACCTGGGACCTTCTATGTGCGAAGCAGAGGCTCTTCCACTGAGCCACAGCCCCGCCCCCAATAAAATAATTCATTTCTAAATTAGTACATGAATTTATTTTCTAATTTGTGTATTTCCATCTACCTAGTACTGCTCATACGGCCATCACCTTAAGCAGAAATCAGAACCAAAGAAAATATTTTAAAAGACCTTAGTATTATTTCTCTTATATTTGATTACTGCGCCTATGAATTTTGCCACTGAGAGGGTGACACAAGCATTGGTATCCGATAGCAGCCATGACACCTGGGCTCGCACATTTAGCAGTTCCATATCTCTAAGTAAAGGGGTGACTAAATTATCTCTCGACTCATCAAATATAGGACACTAGTTTGTGTATTTGTTTTTCCCTGGCAGCAGCATTATTTGCATTTGATGAACCGAAAGAAAAAGAGAAATCAGCACTTTGTTTTAAAAGGATGGTTTCACTGATCCATTTTAGGATTTTGCTCTAGGGTGGCTTACATTTTTATTATCTGCTTGTTAGATGGGACTGACGCTACTGAGGTAACTCCAGAAGTAGAGTGTCTCCGTGAAGAATGTCCTGAGAACTTGGGAGAGGACAGCAGCAAAGGTGGGTATCTGGAGATGTCAGGTTGCTGGAAGTTTTGAACCTGTTGGGTGGGGGGGAAATGCATTTCCCATTTCTGCCCCCCCCCCAAAGGAAAAATAACATTTCGGTAAAAACAAATATATGCAATATTCATTTTCATGTCAAGCCTCTACTTATTGTTTTGCTTTAACAATGCAAAATGTATCATTCGTAACTCAGCATATACAGGTTTTATTTGGGAGCAGTATGTTCATGGCATTTAAAAGTAGTTTTCTATAACCAGAATTACAGAGAGACCTGATACCGGAGAGAGGAAGCTGGAAACTGCTGCGCCCGGCACTACCTTGACACACGTGTCTTAGCTTTTTGTCATCTGAGAGGTTGGGAAAAATAAAAGTAGAAAACGCACATTTAGTAGTAAAGAAAAGCCGGTGTGCTATGTGCACAGAAACAAGACACATACAGTCATAATAGCAGATTTTGATATCGTGTTAAACTTTATAACATTGGAAACATTGAACTCTGCATCATGGTATAAACCAGGGGTGTCAGACATGCGGCCCAGGGGCCAGATCAGGCCCCCGGAGGGCTTCTATCAGGCCCACAGTGGGACTGGCTGTCTTCTGCTTCTTCCCATATTTTGATGCAATAATTCAGAGCAAGAGGTGTCAGTTATCAGACACTGTTAAATAAACAAAATATTGCAAGAGTGCTAATGTTTTAAGCATGTTTTTGTTTTAAATAAAAAAGAAACTCTTTGTGTCTGTATCCTTTATAAAGTTTATATCTCCGCTACCTGGCATTACATTTTATGACACACATGGCCCAGCCCAACAAGGTCTCATTTATGTCAGATCCGGCCCTCATAACAAATGAGTTTGACACTCCTGGTATAGACCTCATGTTGCGGTTAATTTCTTGGGCAATGGAACGTGCTCATGTTGTAGTTTATCCTTGGCCACGGAGGCATCATTCGTGCTGTTTTGGGCACACGTACTCAGCACCCTATTTCCTCATATGAACCCTTGGTGCGGGGGTCCCCAAGTTGGACTCTTGATGGGGATTGCCCACTGCAGCTTGTCAAAATGCTGTTGGTTGGCACATAGAAGGCTCCCAAGAAACAATGGAAGCAAAAACAAAATGCCCGGTCAAATAAGCTGTGTGTTCTCTTTCACCTGATTTTCTCCCTCCTTGTCTTGGGCAGCTGCTAGGAAGGTTCTCTAATGGCTGCCACCATTCTGGTAGGGGTCTCCTTGGGAGGGCCCAGAGAGCCCCCACCCTTATTCCTTTTTCCCAAGCAGCACCCTCTACTCCTCTGCAGGTGAAAGTGTTCCATCCAAATCCCGTTAGCCAGTCACAAGGTCCAGAGGGAACCTGGGAAATGTAGGCTCCAATAGCTACTCCAATACAGGCTTCCCTGGAGCCACTAGGCTCCCTAGAGCCTGTAGGCCGCAGCACTTTAGGCCCAGGATCATGGCACACACACACACACCTTTAAATCGCCAGATACATTGGACGGGTGAATGTTTGAGCTGAGGAACAGTACCAGGGAAGGTCTCCTTGACTTGGATCTGTGTCTTTTTTCCTGTGGAGGGAAAACTAATGTGTGTGTGTGGAAGGGTGTTGAGTGTGAAAGTTTTCCATTGGGAAAAGGTCCCCCACCCCACCCGCTCAAATTTTCCACCTCCTGAAACGAGCTTCTTATTATGAACTGAGATCGAGGCAGCTTTTCATAAACAGTGATTTCTTTATTCAGCTCATAACTTGACACAGGACAACATAACACAGAACAAACTAACTTTTATACGTTTTGAACTGCTAAAACCACACCTCTAATTCAGCTAGCAGCCAATGAACAAACAGCGCTTGGGACCAATGGGAATTGTTCCCACCGAAGTCAGGGTTCGTTTGGATTGGTCTGCTTCCCGACACCGACCAATCCTGTTGCAGCTTTCAGGATACCCAGAATCAGTGGAGTTTGTGTCTGAAGCTTAGGCTTGTGTTCCTTAAGCAATGTCCCGCTTAGGTTACATAAGCATTGCATATAAGTAACTACAGGTTTCATAGGATCACACCTAATCAATAGGCAGTATCAATAAATGAATACATAACACTTCCCATAAAAATCTTTCGGAGACTACGGCGCATCTTTGCTGTGTCGCAGCAAGCAGTGCCCAAAGCACCAACGTCCCCCCACCAGAGTCCGGGGGGGGGGAGCAGAGGGGTTGTGGCTGAGTCGCAGAGCATCTGCCTGGCACGCAGAAGGTCACAGGTTCGATCCCTAATGTCTCCATTTGAAATGATCAGGTGATAGGTGACGTGGAAGACCTCAGCCTGAGACTCTAGAGAGCTGCTGCCAACCTGAGTAGACAAGACCGACATTAGCTGTTGTAGATTTTCCGGGTTGTGTAGCCGTGGTCTTGGCATTGTAGGACCTGACATTTTCGCCAGCAGCTGTGACTGGCATCCTCAGAGGTATAATGCAGAAAGATGGAGTTCTCTCTGTGTCAAGGTGAGAAGACACATGGTAGGCAGGTAATTCATATCTACTCAGGAAGGTGGGGTAGGGCTGAGTTGTTATCTTGTAGACTGACATTCATGGACCAACGGACTGATTCAGTTTAAGGCAGCTTCATGGGTGTTCGTGTGAGTTTTTCGTGTAAA
>NW_015160212.1:1279760-1286637 GCF_001447785.1 Gekko japonicus
TCTTATTTCTCTTCCAGGCCCTGCTGATCCTGGCACCTGAACACTGAAATGAGGGAGAGCACTCCAGAAATGAGGGAGCCCAGTTTGCTCTCCCTTACAGCGTTTACCTGCCCTAATTTATTGAAGGACTTTCTTGGACGAGGAGAGAACTTTGGGTGTGTGGTTGAGAAGTGACAGCTCAAAAGGACTTGCGGGGGGGGGGGGGTTTTTTGCACTGAAGCTTCAGGAGACGGGCAGCTGTTTTCTTGAAAGACTCCTTTTGTATTGAATGCTGTCTTTTCCCCAACACTCTGGAGCATGGGAGGGATGTACAAGATACAGCCCCCACCCTCATCTGGGAACCATGCGATGCTTCTCTGTCCGCTGCCGCATCACCGACTCCTGAGCAACACCCCCTTCCATTGCAGGCCCCGCCCAGGAATCGCTCTTCGTCCTGCAGATGAGCATTGCATCCCTTTACTCAGGCACTTTCGATATGTCCTGTGCAATTCTGCACAGGTTTGCGAGGAGTAAAAGGAGGCTTACTTCTGGGCAAACAGGCACACGGGGAGTACACTTGTCCTGGTTTTTAGGACAGGACCTTTGTGAAAGGCAGTGGATGATGCTCAGTTGCAGGAACATTTTCTCCCAATTTTTTGCTTTGCCCTAAAGAACTTGTATGTCACTGTAGTGGCAGTTGGAAGCCCGCCCAAGGGTGGGGCCTGGTGCTGTCTCGAGACGGGGCCTGATGCAGCCAGCTTAGCTTCAGTCCAGTCTTCCTCAGGTCACTGTTGGGAGTCGCGCATCCGAGAAGCAACGTCTCGCCGGCTTTTAATGACGCTTCCAGAATCAACCAAAACGGCGCAGTTCAGAATCCCCGGAGAAGCTCTTCTGTTTCGTCTCTACCTGTGCCAAAAGGTTCCACGCACAGCTTGGGACCTCCAGCTTTTGGACAAAAACATCTACTTGCTATAGTATTTATAAGGATTCGCGTATTGGAGGAACCACGAAGTGTGTCCTGGGCAAAACAGCTGGTGTGGTGAACACCTTTTCTTTGGGAGCTCCGAGAAATCTCACAGTCCTGCCCTTGTCATAATGCCAAATTCTGAAGAGTCTCGTTCTGCTTTGAAGGCCAAGGATAAGTTACTAGTTCTCAGGGGTATGAAGAGAAGCTGAAGGTGTGTTACTACTGCTCTGGTGCCAAGGAGAGAGGCCAGCCGATGGTTTCAACTTGACTGAACCCTTGTCTCTCACCACACTTCCCTTGTCCCCAATGTCAGTGCGTTGGCTGCTGTGTGTTTCCAGGCATGTTAACCTCCCATCTCTGCCCGCCGTACCTGATCCCTGCCCTTTAAGACAACCCAGAAGCGGCAACTGGTCCAGAATGTAGCAGCCTGACTATTTGTCAGGGTACGAGCCACCAGAAGAATATGCTGTCAATCTTGAAACAGCAGAAGGGAGTATAAACGCTATGTAGCCCTAAGCTGCTCTGAAATAGAAACTTTGTTATACTAACAAATGTGTAAAGACCAAACCAGAATGACAACAATAACTCTTACAATGTTACAACCGGGGTCATTTCCTAGAAAAAGAGGTGCAAGAGCTTATTTGCATAACTCATTTGCATATGCCACACCCCTTACAAAGGGCAGACATGTTTAAAATGAGTTTAGGCATATGCAAATGAGTTTAAATCCCCCCCCCCTTCCCTGAAGCTCTCCACAAAAGCTGGAGCCGCAGCAGGTTGGCTGGAGACATGAAGGGCAGGGAGGCAGACATGCCTGGGTTTCCTGCCCGATCTTCTCCAGGTGCCCCGTGGCTGTGGGGCACCTGGAGAAGGTTGGGCAGGGAACCCAGGCATTTAAATCCCCCCCCAGTCTCTCCACGGGTGTGGGGCGGGGCCTGGGCTCCTTACTGCCGGAGCGCCGCTCTGGGGTGCTCCGGCAAGAAATGATCCTTGGTTACAGCATATCTGATCTGTCGTTTCTGCAATATTAATAATTGTGACCAATCATTGGAACTATCCTTATGCTTATTGTGCTTAAATCTAGGTCCGATAGCCAAAGTTCTTTTTCTCTCTTCATCTGTATAAGCATCATAGTTTATTAATGTTTCTGTTCATTAGGGCTGATAAAGATCTCGAAACAAGGTCACATCCGGCATCCTTGTCTCATGATAAACGTATTATTGATTCCACGGCTGCATACAGAGTCTGGAGCTGCGTTACTTGTGAGATATTTAGATCACCCCTGCAACTTATACTACATGGCTCCTTTTGCGGGCAGTTCAAAGTTATAAGCCGGGTTTCATCTATGATTCTTTGTTGTATGTTTATGTTGTAACATTGATTGTAAGAATTATTGTTATCATTCTTGTTTGGTCTTTAGACATTTGTTAGTATAATAAAGTTTCTATTTTAGAGCAGATTTAGGGCTACAATAGCGTTTATACTCCCTTCTACTGATTAGGCTGTGTTCCCGGTCTTTTCGTAGCAATTTTGAAACCGTGACATTGGCCGCCAGTCTGTTTCCAAGTCCAATTTGAGGTGCTGGTTATGACCTTTAAAGTCCTTCGGGGCCAGCAGGGACCCATATATTTGAAGGATCCTCTCCTTCCATATGTCCCCATGCACCAACTCCAGTCGTCAGGCAGCCATTTGTTGGCTCTCCCGCCACTTAGGGTGGTCTGTCTGGCATCCACCAGAGCCCCCCGGGCCTTTTCCCCGGGCCTTTTCCATCATGCCTCTGGCTCTGTGGAATGGGGTCCCTGAAGAAGTGAGGGGGGGTCCCTTCTCAGAGGTCTTCTTCAGAAGTTGCTGCAAGGCCTGCCTGTTTGCCAGAGCTTTTGAGGGGGGGGGTTAGTGGCAGGCATTTTTTAAGGAAGGGGGAGAGATTTGGAATTTGCTCTGTGATTTTGTGTTTTAACTAAAAATGTTTTTATTACTTCAAGCCACCTGGAACAATGGGGAAAGGTGGGATAGAAGTGTTCTAATAAATGCCAAAAAAGCGTGTACGGCCATATTTTGTAAACTAAATGTTTGAGAAATGGGGGTTAAGGGTGTGTGCAAAAGCCACATTCCACACTGCTTTTATTTACCACTGTTGGTGTCTGTTTGGACTCCCACGTGAGTAGAAATCTGAGTATTTCCTCTACCTCTGCTGGTGCAGCCCACAGCATCCTTTTACAAGTTGTGTGCTTTGGGCTGGTGCCTAGCGTATTTGTTGGGCAGAGAATTTGTCCGTAAGGCATCTTGGGAGAAGAGGGAAATGGATGATGAGGCTTGCTGTGAAGGCCCCAAAGGGGCTTTGCGTTCTGAGGTGGACATGCTGAAGAAACATCTGGAACAGGCTGGTTTCCAGATTATACTCTAACTGTAGGAAGTGTGAGCAGGATAGAGAATCGGTCCTAAAATCCCCACCCCCAGTCCACACACTTTGAGGCAAGGTGTACCTTGGTTGTGAACTTTCATGAGTTGAGGCCCAAAATAGCCTCCTTGACACCTCCCCTCAGTTAAAGGGAATTCAGCTCCACGTCAAGAGTGCATAGCTCTGAACAGGCTTTTTGTTGGGTTCAAACAAGAAGCAGGAGCCGCTTGTGAGTTTTTAGTATGAGTTACTCCAGAGGAATGAGTTAAATATCAAAAAACTGCACAGTGGCATTTCAAAATCTGAATACACTGGCAAAAACACATTAACAATTAGTTACTCCACAGAAGATTAAACAGGTAACAAGCAGATGCAAAACATGTACAGAAATTAGAAAATGTGGCCAAAAGTAAGAAAATGTACACAATGATGGGGAAATATTTGCAGCAGTGGGAGCATGAATCTGGCTGCAGTCCCGTTTTGACAACGTTCGTCAGCCAAATCTTGGTTCTTAATATACTGAAGGGAAATCCTAAGAAGTAAGAAAGGCGCTGTGCCAGTCAAACCGCTAATAAAGACGTGATAACAAGCAGGAGCACAGATTTAGCAAATGCTAACTCTGACTCTGCTGCCTGAAAATGCTCTCAAAATAGCTGCCACGTCCAGAGCAAGCCCAAGTACAGAGGAGAAGAGGGGGTAATTAAAAAAAAAATTAGATTGGGAAAGAGGAATGAAAGAGAATAAAACCAGCACTGCAGTAGTGGTTCTGGCTAAAGTATTTTTTAAAAGAAGCACAGCCCGTCAGGTGTCCTGCCGGGCAAGGGCTCCAACTGACCCCACCCACTTTCTAGAGACACTTGGCGGGCACCATTGTACTCATGTGGGCACCACGTTGGGGACCCCTGGAATAGATGGGCTCCTAAACTTTTATTTTCAGCTCAAAACAACTAAGGGTGCTAAAAGTGTTAAGAATGATTGCAGCTAATGATCGTTCAGATGTGTGACTGAAAACAATAATATGCAAGATTTAATGGAGTGCTTGCTACTTAATCTAAATAGTTGTTTAAAGTTTTTGAAGCAGTAAAATGTATAGAGTGCTACTTGGTTATATTAAACCCCCCTCCAAGGGATTAAATCACAAGAACTGATTCACTGAGTGGATTTCACGCCTGTTTTTACCTCATTAGCAAACCACCTTTTTGAACACTCAGCTTTCCCTCCATCAGAATCACAGGTTGTGTTTTGTGTTTTTTATGTATTTTTCTTGTGTTGTTCTATTTTAAAAATAAAAGTTTTTCAAAATACCAGATTGCCTTCCACGGAAGAAAAGCCAAATGCCACCAGGCTGTATAGACGACAGCAGCAGGCATCTGTGGAAATTCAGTTGGGCGAGTAGACTGGAAACTACTCTGTTGTGTATTCAAACAAGTGCTGGGGCGGGAGAGCACCTGCTCTGTTCAAAGGTCTGTGCCACAAACAGCTGGATTTTGCAACCTGCAGGCATTCACATTAAAATCAAGACATTTACTTATTTGGGAGGTGGTAGCAGAACAATTTCTGTCTGGAGCCACTAGCTACAGCCAGAAATTGTTCTACCACCACCCCGCCCTAAAGTTCCACCATCTCCCCTTCAGTCTTCTCTTCCTGCCTATGAAGAAGGCAGCGTTTGGAGAGAGCTCTCTTGTGCTATCGTTTTCACAGCCTCTCTTTGGTCGATGGAAGCTTCAGCCAAGACCATAGTGGCATCTTCACCAACTCTAAAGGACATATTGCCTTTCTTACAGAGCAGTCTGACAGGGGCCTACGCCCTGTTAGAGAATGAACTTGATATTTTGCTTTATGAACTATATTTATTGCTACACACAATGGACTGTGCACACACACACACACACAGGCTCAGAGAATTGTACACTTTAAGTCACCTGTTGTGATGTAAAACATAGAAGGTGCCTGCACAAGCCTTCTAAATAAGGTTTCAGCTATACAGTTACCAGCCTGGTGAAGAAGCACACACCTCCATTATTGTGAGCAGTAAGAAACAGCAACTTGAGCAGAGACAGCCCCCACTGCAGAATTATTTGTGGTCATGTATGACACATCACTGCTTTGTTCCTGCATTGGTATTTCCTGCCAAATGGACATTTGGTTCACAATGAGAATGGCCAGCTTCATCAACACTACAATGGAGCATCCTGACGCCAAGGTTTTCACACTTGCCCAGATACCATCCTTTGAGTAAGGTTTTAGATTTCAATATTGGCCACTCCTTATAGGTAACCTCCCACTCCTATAGGCAACCAATAGGATTGTTCTTGGGACGGACTAACAGGTAGGTGGCTCCACAGGTTGGAACAGTTACCACCCATCTATTTCTCCCCATCCATTCTTCATTGGAACAATCAAGGCTGCAAGACAGATAAGTATTGCCCATCATCACCCCCACCTGCTAGTGCAACCGTGCTTATTTTAATACTGTAATTCTAAGGAACTTGATTGAATGTGTGAGTGCATCAGTATTGTTTGTATGAGATTTATTCTTTAAGTAAAAGACATTTATTTTAACAACAACAGCCTCATTATCCTTCTCTGGTAACCCTTGGTGGGAACAGGACCTTGGTATGGTTGGCAAGAACCCATTTATAAATTGCCAATTGCTGTAAATAAAGCAATTCGGCTAACAGCCCCAGTACTTTAAAAAGAGGATTGACCGTTCTAGCCACCGCCCTACCAGAGTGTGATGGTCACCCAATCTCCTCAAATCTGCTGATTTAAGAGATTTTTTAAATAATTTTTTTATTTTCCTTGTCACATGCTTACAACATAAATCACACTTTTTATAATGCTGTATAATCTATTACAACCTCTTATACACCATATCACTGGCAATGGCTGTTAAGTTATAATGGTTATAGAAACTAAATGATTTCCCCCCTCATTGCCAGTGCACGCTTAACACACTATTTTTTCTTTCCTTAAACTCCAACTCAAATTATACAAACTTAATAAAATGATACTTGTTGTTATCCTAAAGAATTTCTCTTATATCTTATCTATAGTATATTTTGCCTTTTAATTACTCTTAAATAAAAAGAAGAATACTCAGCGGCCACAAAATTTAGATTGTGGCGGAGTTCTTCGGGATTACCACCTCTGTATGGGGCTTTGGAAATTCCAAAGGGGGTCTTCCTCTAAGGCCCCACCATCTGGGAGGTGGTATGGGAGTTCCTTCCAAGTGCATTTCCCGCTATGCTCCTATTATACCTTAATGTCACTATGTTTAAAACAAAGTATTAATATTAAATCAGCTTATCTGAAATTAAACTTGTCGTCACATTTTTTGTCCAAAACTTAAAGTTCTAGAGCACTTAACATTTCCTCTCCGGACTTGATATCATGGACGTTGAAGGTTCTGCCTTTATAATTTATATATAAATGTCCCAGTGGTAGCCAACGATACCTAATTTGTTTTTCTGTCAACCTCTTTGTAATTGGTTTCAGATTCCGACGCGCTGTCAAGATTTCAGATGGCAGGT
>NW_015160212.1:1288342-1295360 GCF_001447785.1 Gekko japonicus
GTTCTGTCTCTTTAAGCTTTTCGTCAGTTTGAATCGACCTTCACAAGCTCGGTGATCTGCTGTTGCTGTTTTGCCATACTCTGGTTCGAAGCGGCCATCAACTGGTTAAGACCATCGAGTCTTTCGTTTATGGGCCGGAGCAGTTCCGATAGTGTGGAGAAAACATCTCCTTTCTCTACCCTCGGACTTTGAGAGCCACGCAGCCGGCCATTTTCCGCTTTGTTTACACTAAAGAGTGCTTTTTTCACACTTCTTCAGCAAGTGTAAAACTTATCCGTAAAAGCAGTTAAGTCTCTAGCACACTTGAGTGCTTTCTGTTCTCCCCCCCCCCGTCTCTTTTAGAACACAGTTCCGCTTGTTTACGTCCGGGATTTCTCCTGACGCCGCTGAAGGTGTGGGGGGGAATCAGAACTCACTTTTAAAACTTTTTCGCTCGCCTCGCTCTCCGGTTCATTGACGGTCTGATCACAGACACCTTTTAATCGCGTTTCATTCGCTCACCTTCTTGCTTGTTCCGATTGGCATCAGCTATGCTCGGTAAAAACCGAGCCTCTCGGGGGGGGGACCGATTGGGGCAAGAAAGAGCTTGGAGCCTCCACACTGAGGCTCACCTGGGGGTGCCACTTGAGGCGGCACCCCTCCAACACCCCTGGAGCGCGGAATGCCTCCCCTGTTCAGGAGAGAGCCTCCGCCATCGCTGAAGCTACAGACTGGAAGTCCCATTTAAGAGATTTTTTTGATAGGGAGCATCTCCTCTCCCATCTTCCTACAGTACAGACTTCTGATGTAGAGGCTTAATTTGGCCATTAAGACCCTGACTTGTGGTACATTTGAACCGTTTCATGAGGTTCTTCGAAGGCAATGATGTTAAAGACCTTTTTCCTGGTCTTGGAGACTTCAGCCCATAGGGTCTTATGAATAGGAGCCCTCTCTATCAGAAAGGTCTTGTGCATGTTCCATTGGGACACGGTGGTGGTTTCTGCGACCCATGGTGTCAGCAAGCTGCTAACGTGTCTTCTTCATATGTATGATATGCCTCTTTCTCCATCCTTACGCATCTATCAACCCCGATATGAGCGGAAGCGAGGGGAAACCTGACCTGGAGAAATCTCCACCAGGATCCAAGCATGGAGACTCGGATCACGGGGAAGATCCCCCGGAGACCTCGGCATCGGTACCGGTGACAGCTGCACTTCCGCTGTACACCCTGGGCAGAGGGGCGATCCCGAAACGTGGCCAAGCATTCCTGACGCCGCGTGGAGCCACGGACATAGAGGACACGACCGCCAGAGCTGGAGCCAGTTCGACACGGCTACCACCAAAGAAACCTACTCCCATCTGGGAGCTGGGTTGCGTGAGAGCCTGTACGACACAGGTTGGGGTGACTCGGGGTTGGAGGCCCTGGGAGTCGGCATCGACGAGCCGTCAGCCCCTGCATGGGTGATGGACAGAAAGCGGAGCAAGGAGATCCGGAACCCACTGGAGGAGAAGGTGATGGGCAAACTCGAGACAACCGACCGCAACGTCTGACAGCTCCAGCAGGCAGTGGAAGAGATGATGACCGCTTTACCTGACATGGTCATGCGAATCTTCGGGGAGATGTGGGAGCGTTTGCACCAACCGGATGAAGCTGGGGACGATGGCCAGCGGGGCCCAGGTAGGCAACCACCAGATCGGGGAGAGCAAGCTCCACCCATGGTACCGGATGGGCAAGTGCCACGTCCTGCACCCCGGCCAAGGGAGGTACCCGCCCCGGAGCCGAGACCTATGGTGAACCCTCGCCCCAAGGATCTCATCAAAGCTACGTTCGATGGGAACCCAGAGGAGCTGGCCTACTTCATGGTGAGAGTCAGAAAGTTCCTCGACCGATCGGGGCACCTGTTCCCTGATGACAGCAGCCGGATCGATGTTGTCGCCGCTAGACTACGGGGAGCAGCGGCCACCTGGTACGTGAGTCTGCATAACCTGGGGGGCCCCGAACTCTGGGACATGAATGTGTTCATGTGGGCCCTCCGCACCCAATTTGAAGATGTGAACGCAGGCCCGCGGGCGCGAGTGTATTTGCGTACATTAAAGCAGGGGAGGAAGACGGTCAGAGAATATGCTGCCGAGTTCAAACTTCATGCTGCCAAACGTCAAGACTGGCCGGAACACATCCTTGCTGAGATGTTCCGAGTGGGCTTGAATCCGGAGATCAGGGAGACGGTGCTGAGATCGGTGGACCCTGTCTCCCTGCTAGCGTGGATCCAGGAAGCAGAGAGTGCAGAAAATCGACTGCAAACCCTCCGTCTGGATCTAGCAGTGGGGGGGAGCGTCTCCTAACCCCCCTCCAAAACCCAAGCCGGCACGCCAAGCTGACGCAACCAGAGAGCAACGGATGAGGCAAGGGCTGTGCCTGAAGTGTGGGGAACGGGGCCACTTTGCTGCAAATTGTGGCCAGAAGATCCAGCGGGGAAAAACGGCGGTGACCAAGAACCGACCATCGACCCCAGGGAAGAAAGTGACCGCAAAGCCCAAGTTCGCCAAAGCCCTCCAAGCTTCGCCTGAAGAGGACGAGGGAAACTCCAGCGAGGACGACCAAGAGCCGGCGGGAAATGAGCAGGTCCTGCCGTAGAGGGCGCGCAATGGCAGGACCCTCCCTTGGAGGCGCCGAAAGTGGTGAGCGAACCCCCCTCCCTTTTCTTCGTGACTGTATCATTAATGAACCCAACACGGGGCACCCATGTGCGTGTAAAAGCACTCATTGACTCTGGGTGTGGGAGAGACTTGATTAGCCCGTCGGTAGTGGCTGGGCTGGAAGCCGGGGTGAAGCGGCTGAAGGAACTGCTGATCTTTACCCAAATGGATGGGTCCCCCATGAAAACCCCATGCCTATACGAGACTATGCCTTTGCGGAGGAGCTGGTTTCTGGTTTCGATGAAGGAGGACGCAGAGTTTGGAGCTCTGAGTGTCCAACCTCTCCTTCACCTCAAATTAAGGTTTCAATATCAACCAAAGTTCTTACGCGAACAAAGAACTTTAGCAAGGGACTTGGGCTTTCACCCAGAGAAGTGGCAACTCTCTGGGAGTACGGGAAGCTGTCCTGAGGCAAGGAGGTGTAAGGAGCAAGGACAGCGAGAGGCATCGTCCGTCTGGTATAGCCGAGATACGAGAAAGCCAACGGGGGACAAAAGAAAGCTGGGAAACAAAAGCCGAAGCTAAGTACCTTAGTAAACTTGCAAAATATCCAAACATAGGAATAAAGTTTAAAGTAAAGGGAATAACTGACTAAGCGAGAGCGCAGAAGGAGGGGCTGAAGATGGAAAAATTTAGGAACTAAAAGGGCCATTGTAAAGTATCCACAAAGGGATTTGGAAGTAAGGGGAGGCGCGCAGAGTTTAAAACAGAAGGGGGGAAATACAAGGAGAGCAAAATAAAAATAATTCGGGACCTATTTAGAAGAGTTGATTACTTACAGCTGTGGGTTGTGTCTCTTTAAGGGAGCCAACAGACAAGGCGGCCCGAGCAGCGAGAATGGAGCCCAAATCGGAGAGCTGAGCCGGGAAAGGGAGGAGCTGTGTGTCGGCGAGACTGGAAGCCGAGTGACGTCGAGGAGGGAAGGAAAGAAAAGCAGGGATTGGAGAACGCCGAGAGCTGAGCCGGGAGAGGGAGGAGCTGTCCGTCGGCGAGACCAGGGAGCCGAGTGACGTCGCAGAGGGAAGAAAAGCAAAGCAAGGATTGGAGAACGCCGAGAGGAAGTGCAGTTGGCGTCCGTTAGCGTCTGGAGGGCTTGACAAGCGGCGTTTGCGCAAAGACAGTAAAGAAATAGACGGAGCTAAACCGAAGTAGCGTAACTTTAAAGTAAAAGACGGAAAAGGAAGAAAACAGGACTCTAAAGTTTAAATAAGACACTAGGGGTTTTCTTTCTTTTTTTTGGCACAGAGTCAAAGCGGTGCGGGGAAAATTAATTATAGAAAGAACTTTGTAGCAAGGATAACTTGAATTGGAAAGTAAAAGAGAAGACAAAGGGAAAGGTTGCTGGAGAGTAGAGAGAGACTGATTTAAAGGGACAGAAACGAAGATAAAGGGGAAAGTTTTGCGGGACCGTGGAGTGAGGCTGAGTTAAAGGATCAGTAACGTAAGACAGAACACACAAACGTATAGAAAACTGAGACAATAAAGAAAAGAAAGTGAAATAAATAATATTTAATAAACATAAGAATAAAATACCAATAGTGATCTCCAAAATAACTAAGAATTGAAAGGCACGTCTGATAGAACTAACAGGAGGAAGAAATGGCTTCTGGTTCACTGAAAGAAATAGGGACGCCATCCCCCAGTCAAGGGGGGGGCCTAGCACAGCTAAAGGCAGGAGGCACACAAGTGTCACTGACAGATTTACAAACAATAATGTCAAACTACCTACAACAAACAGCACAACAAACAGAAGAGATAATCAAAAAGGAGATAGAACCATTGCATGAAAAAATTAATAAAATCTCTGAACAATTGAAATCAGACACACAAGAGATAAAGGCAGACATAAAAAAAAATTATTGAAAACACAACGCTACTAGAGGAGAAGGTTGAAGATATTGACCAAGAAGTCCAAGAGGTCAAAACAAATGTAGACAAGATGGAGCAAACAATGATCTTATTAGAAATGGAAAAAGCAGAAACAATATTGAGGTTTCAAAATATAAGTGAAAAAATTGAAAAAGACCTAAAAGAAGTGCTAGTCAAAAATATGGTAGAACAACTTGATTTCGAAAATGAAAAAGAAATCTTAGAGGATATAGAAACGGTACAGCGTAAAACTTCAAACTACACAAGGAAGAATAACCTTCCAAGGGAAGTACATATAAAATTTCATAGAAAAAAAATCAGAGACCAAATTATCCATGCAGTAAATCACAAAAAAACTAAATCTTGGGAGCAGAAGTAAAAGTGCTTAGAGAAGTCCCATGGAGAGTAAGAGAGAAGCATAGAAACTACGACATACTTACCGAGCTTTTAAGGAAAAATCAAATTCAATCCAGATGGATGGTACCGGAAGGTGTCTTATTTACTTATAAGACGTGAAGATATAGAATAGATTCCATTTTCAAATTGGAAAACTTCCTAGAGAAGGAAGGGGAAGATCTGGGATGGCTGAGGGGCAGAGAAGAAGAGGAAGGAGAAGAGGAAGACAGCGATTCACAAGAAGGAGCAACAGCTCGGGAAGAGGCTACGGGAATGGAAAGACAGGATCCACGCAAAGAAAAAAAGAGACAGCAAACAAGATATAAAACAGAATCGCAAATAAGAATGCAACTGCAATTGAAAAATATAATACTGACAAAAAAAGATTAAAAAGATGGCTACTAAGTAACTATCCCTATTGTCGGTGAATGTTAATGGGCTGAACAGCCCACAAAAAAGGAGAAAATTTTTCCATCAAACAACAAAACTAAACTTAAGTGTTGTATGCTTTCAAGAAACCCATATAAAAGAAGAACATAACAAATACTTAGAATGTAAGAAATTAGGCATAGCGTTTGTTGCTTCAGATTCGGTAAAAAAAAGAGGCTTGGTGACATATGTAAAAGAAAAGCTTAACCCAGAACTGAAATATAAAACAAGAAATGGAAGAATTTTAGTGGTGAAAATTAGACATAATGGAAAAGAGGTTTATATAGTTAATATATATGCTCCAAATCAAGACCAAGAACCCTTTTATAAAGAGTTAAAAGAAATACTGGCGAAAGAATGTCCAGGAGACATAATAATTTCTGGAGATTTTAATGCTGTGTTGGTTGATAAAGAAGACAGGAAAAGAACAAATAAAACGTTAAAAAGCGGTATGCTGTTACCTAAATCATTCCTGCAAATGGCAGAAGAGTTAAATTTAATAGACATCTGGAGAAGAAGAAATCCCCATAAAAAGGATTATACTTTTTTTTCGGCAAGATTTAGAGCATGGTCCCGCATAGACATGATTTGGCTAAATGTAGAGACAGCAAGAGACTTATTAGAAGTTGAGATATTGCCAAATACATATGCGGACCATAATCCAATGTGGATCTCGTTGCGTGATGGAGTTAAAAATACAAGATGGAGATTGAATGTGGGTCTACTGCAAGATAAAAAATTTGTAGAAAAGATTAAAGGGGAAATCAAAGAGTTTATCAAAATAAACCAAACGGAAGAAGTAACACTCAATACAGTTTGGGACACTTTAAAAGCCTATGTAAGGGGAATACTTACAACACAAGGCATATGGAAAAAGAAGCAAAAACGAGAAAAGTATAGAAAATTAACAGAGAACCTAAAAAAGGAAGAAGAAAAGCTGGAAAAAAATGTAAATCTTAGAGAGACGAGAATAAAAATAAAACTAATACAACATCAAGTCAACATACTAATAACACAGGAAATAGCAAAGAAGATAGAGTATGCAAAAACCTATTACTTTGAAAACGCAAACAAGCCAACAAATTGGCTGGCTTACAGATTAAGAAAAGAAAGCGAGAAAAGAACAATTTCGGCATTGAAGAATGAAAAAATGGAATTAGAATATACAAATGACAAACTAAAAAAAGTGGTGGAGAACTTTTACTCAAAACTCTATAGTCAAGATGTAATAGATAAGAAAGAGACCCAAGAATATCTGATGAAATACAACATAGGGAAATTTACGGAAACACAGAGAGAGAACAGAACAATTTCGGCATTGAAGAATGAAAAAATGGAATTAGAATATACAAATGACAAACTAAAAAAAGTGGTGGAAAACTTCTACTCAAAACTCTACAGACAAGATGTAATAGATAAGAAAGAGACTCAAGAATATCTGAAGAAATACAACATAGGGAAATTTACGGAAACACAGAGACAAATATTAAACGAGACAATCACAATGTGTGACATAACGGAAGCTCTCCGGAAACAGAAGAGAAAGAAAGCACCAGGCCCAGATGGAATCACGGTAGAATTATACCAAAAGTTAGAAAATGAAATAACACCACTATATAAAGATCTGTTACATAGTATTGTGGAAACA
>NW_015160212.1:1295496-1295611 GCF_001447785.1 Gekko japonicus
AGAGTCAATATACTGTGAACAATGGGCTAAAATAATAGTGAATGGAGATTTGACTCAAAGGGTAGCCATAGAAAAAGGAACAAGACAAGGCTGCCCACTTTCGCCTTTGTTATTC
>NW_015160212.1:1296381-1311540 GCF_001447785.1 Gekko japonicus
GGGAAAGAGATTTGGGCCGCATGATAGAGAGAGAGGATTGGGAAAAGACTTGGAAATCCCTTAAACTATTAAGAGCAACATCGTATAAAGAAAACATAATAAAAATGATATATAGGTGGCATTGGACGCCAGTTAGGTTGCAAAAATGCTATATAAATGTTTCAGGGAACTGTTGGAGGTGTAAAAATAATATAGGAACGCACTTCCATATATGGTGGAAATGCGAGAAAATACAAAGATTCTGGAAAATTACTAAACAGCTGTCAGCAAGCTGCCATGGAGTTCTGCTTCTAGCTTGAGTTCATTCCCCCCCCCATGATAACCAGCTTGTCTCCCTGTTGCTTCTGCTGTGCTCATTAGGTAAATTCCTTTCACTGTCTGTTAGGATTGCTTTGAAACTTAGATAATGCCCAAGGTCGACTGCTGGAGGTTGGAAGGAGTATTGGAATGCTTCTAGCTTGAGTTCATTCCCCCCCCCTCCCGCGATAACCAGCTTGTGTCTCCCTGTTGCTTCTGCTGTGCTCATTAGGTAAATTCCTTTCACTGTCTGTTAGGATTGCTTTGAAACTTAGATAATGCCCAAGGTCGACTGCTGGAGGTTGGAAGGAGTATTGGAGTTGCTTTGATTAGTATGTGCTAAGGCTTGAGAACCGAATTAATGTTTATGTTTAAGACCGTTGGTTCCCAGGGGTTTGGGCGCCTGTTTTACCTGCTTTCCCGCACGCGGGAAAAGGACCCATTAGCCACGGCCTGGTATGATTTTGTTTATTATCTTGTACCCCAGAGGTAGTCTCCATTCTTAACAATCCTTGTGTTCCTGTTTTCACCATCGCTTTAATAAATGCTACTTTGCTACAAACGTGGATTTATTTGAATGCCTGGAGAATCGGACAACAGCTGATAAAAGATATCACAGAAATAGACTTACCATTAAATCCAGAAATCTTTTTATTAAATATTACACCCAACGGTATTAAATATAATGAAACATGTATCATTGTATATTTAATTACAATGGCGAGAATATGTATTGCAAAGAATTGGAAGTCGGATAACATCCCGAATAAGGAAGAATTGATAAACAAGCTTTTTGATGTAATGGAAATGGATAAATTAAACATTTTCTTGGTGGGAAAAACAGAAGATAAATTTAACCAGAAATGGCATAAGGCCATAAAATGGTATGAAGAAAAACTGTAAGGTTAACCCCCCCAATTGTTATTAAAGGGGAGATAAATGTATATAAAGATGGAAAACTGTAAATAAAAATCTTTTTTAAAAAAGAAGAGACTATGCCTTTGCGAATGGGAACAGGGGGACATTGGGAACATCGAACATTCGTTCTAACCCCAACCGCTCAGTTCTCACTGGTGCTGGGGGCCCCCTGGTTACATAGCCACGACCCGTACATACTGTGGGAGGAGGGGAAAATAGACTTTGTATCCCCAAAATGTGACAAGCACGCATGGGACCCAGACTGGGGAATAGCTCGGGAGACAGGAGACCTCTGTGCCCTACTCACCAGGGAGGAGGTCTTGTCCCTTCCCAAGGAATACAGAGACTTAATGGCCGTTTTTGGGGAAGAAGAGGCTGATGAGCTACCCCCCCATAGACACTCTGACTGTAGCATAGAATTAGTCCCAGGGGCCAAACTACCCAAAGGGAAGATTTATGCCACGGGAGCAGCCAAGAAAGATGAACTAAGGAAATTCATAGACAAGAACTTAGCCAGAGGTTTCATCCGCCCAGCCTCCTCCCCCTTTGTGGCGCCTGTGCTATTCAGAAAAAAGAAGGATGGGGGATTGAGGTTGTGCATGGATTATAGGGGTCTGAATGCCGTGTCAGCGACCAATGCGTACCCGATGCCCCTGATTAAAGACCTACTCGCAGAGGCGGCAAAGGGGAAAATATTTTCCAAGCTCGATCTCCGAGATGCTTATTTCCGGGTGCGCATTAAGGAAGGTGATGAAGCGAAAACTGCCTTTAACACTCCCTTGGGGCAATTCGAATACCTCGTGATGCCGTTCGGCCTTCAAGGGGCCCCGGGGGTCTTCATGAATTTGATCAACAAGGTGCTGCATAAGCATTTGTTTAAGGGGGTGCTTGTTTACTTGGATGATATCTTAATTTATTCCCCCAACCTGCCCTCCCACGTGAAATTGGTGAGAGAAGTTCTGAGTACGTTGCACAAGCACAAACTGTTTGCAAAACTCTCCAAGTGTGAGTTCCATAAAACACACGTTGACTTTTTGGGTTATCACATCTCGGCTTGCACAAGCACGATGGACCCGGGGAAGGTACGGGATGTTTTGGGGTGGGAGGCCCCGAGAACGAGGAGGCAACTACAAAGTTTCTTAGGATTCGCCAATTTCTACCGCGCATTTATCCCGAACTTCACCCAGATTTGCCTTCCCCTGACGGACCTATAGAAAACCAAAGGGAAGGGGGCAGATGCAACTAAACCCAGTGCACCCCTGGTCTGGTCGGCCGAATGCCAAGAGGCATTCAGGCGCTTAAAAGCCTTGTTCACTTCAGAGCCAGTATTAGCCCACCCAGATGAGAACAAAAAATTCATCGTACAAACTGACATGATGAGAACAAAAAATTCATCGTACAAACGGATGCTTCCGACGTGGCAATGGGGGGGCAATACTCCAAGAAGGGGAGGATGGGCTGCTACATCCACTAGCGTATGTTTCCAAGAAATTTAATGACTCTGAAAGACACTGGTCCGTGTGGGAGAAGGAGGCGGGAGCCATTAAGCTGGCGTTTCAACATGGAGGCACTGGCTGGAGGGGGCTAGGGTGCCGTTTGAAGTGTGGACTGATCATAAAAACCTCGAAACCTTGAAACCCCCCAGGTGCCTTAACGCCAAGCAGTTGCGGTGGGCCGATTTCCAAATTCCAGTTCACCCTTCACCATTTTCCGGGCTCAGCTAACTCGCTAGCCGATGGACTGTCCCGCCTTCCCCAACATGCAAGTCAGCAGGACATCATCTTGGACTCAGTTTTCACTCCCGCCCAACTGGGAGGGGCGGTTACCACACGTAGCCAAGCAGCCAATCTCCCCGCCTCTTCCCCATCAGCTCCTCCTGCCCCTCTGGCGTCTCCCTGGGTGGAGCGGTTCCTGGCGGAGCTGTCAGAGGATGAAAAATCGTGGCTGGGGGGGGTTAAAAATTGCCAGCAAAGGGAAAACAGCTGCTGGTATAAAGACTGTAAGCTGTATGTACCAGCATCTATCCGAAAAGACGTGATGCTCTCGGTCCATGGGTCGAAATTAGCAGGGCATTCTGGTTTTGTAAAGTCCCTACAACTGTTACAACGACAATTCTGGTGGCCACGCATGCGCAAGGATCTCTCAGCATTTGTAAAGACTTGCCAAATCTGCGCGATGAGCAAACCCTGGGTGGGGGAAGCCACCGGGCCTGCTACAGCCTCTTCCCACGCCTACTCGGCCCTGGGAAGTGATCTCTATGGATTTTATAACTGACTTGCCACCTAGTAAGAATAAGACAGTGGTTTGGGTGGTTGTTGACTTGTTTTCCAGGCAAGCACATTTTATTCCATTTCCGTCGGTATCAATGGCTAAAGCTCTAGCCAAAGCGTTTTTCTCACACATTGTAAGACTCCACATGCTGCCGACAAAGGTGGTCTCCGACAGGGGGACCCAATTTGTTTCCAGGTTTTGGAAAGAACTAATGAGTATTATGGGAGTAGAAAGGGGGCTGAGCAGCGCCTATCATCCGGAGACTGACGGTCAAACTGAGAGGGTCAACCAAACTTTGGAACAATATCTCTGTTGCTTTACGAACTACCAACAAGACGATTGGTGTAATCTCTTGCCATTAGCCGAATACTGTTATAATAATTCCTATCATACTTCTTTGGGATGTCTCCATTTAAAGCTAGAAGGGAAACAAGTAGTGGGAACTGGAGATGCCGGTGCATGGTGTAAGACTCTGCTAGAGGCTTGGCCCTTGCTATGTAAAACTCTGGATGCGGCTAAGGCTGCCTACAAGAAACAGGCCGATAGAGGTAGGGTGGAGGGTTGGGCTCTACGGACTTGGTGTATGTGTCCACAAAAAACATTAAACTTTTGCAACCCAGTCGTAAACTGGGCTGGAAATACATTGGACCTTTCAAGGTGCGCAAGGTCATCAATGAAGTGGCTGCTGATGTTGAACTTCCTAAGAACTTGAGGTCATTACATTCTGTGTTTCATTTCAGCCTTCTGAAGAAAGACAATGCGTCTTGCCAGTGGCGTGAGGACCATTCCCCTCCTCCCCCTATCTTGGTGGAGGGGGAATCCCATGTCGAGATTTCAAAGATCCTGGACTCCAAGTGGAAATGTGGCAAATTGTATTACATGATTGAATGGAAGGACTTTGGGCCCCAGCACCTCGAATGGGTGGAAGTAGGGGATATTCGGGCCCCTAACATGCTCAGAAAGTTTCACAGGGAGTTCCCGGGGAAGCTGGGAGGTCTCCCGCCCTGACCGGGAGGTGGGTGGTAAATGTGTTTTCGAGGGGGCAGTATGTCTGCAAGCTGCCAATGTGTCTTCTACATATGTATGATATATGCCTACCCCCCCCCCACGGCTACTTTGAATGGCTTGTGTTTTGTGCGCATGTTCCCCCTCACCTCCATGCGCTCATCTTCCCCTCAACTGCATTCCTTTCTATGTACACTAGTATTGCTTTGCAGGAACACTATCTATCCAAGGCCAACAGGTGGTGAGCGGGAAGAAGCTTTTGCTTAGTCTGTACTGAACAGTAGTGTGGGAATAGATTGTTTTATTATCTAGGACCGTTGCATCTCAGGGTTTGAGCGCGCGATGAGCCCTCTGGGCGGGCGCGGGAATCATACCTATTGGCTCATGTACTTTTGAACTTGCTTTATACTACCTGTCCCAAGTACCTTATGGTATTCTGAACAGAGAATCTGTTCTAAGTACTTCATGGCTTCAATAAAGTAAAACCTTCCTGCAAGTGTATACTTGATTGTTTGCTGTGGGTCTGACACATGGATGTTAGGAGATCTTTCTCCCTACCTGTGTCCTAATCCATCACACTAAAAGGCGTAGGGATGGCTACTCTCTGTGTCTCTAGGGCTCTTTCCTTATACATTTTTAGAGCTGAATAGTGATGTAGATCTGATTTGCTTCTGGTCTCGGGTGCTTCCTTCTTTGGCCCCACCGGTGTGGGTGAACAAGAGCTGGGAATGTTTCCAAAGCCCCAAAAAGACGTGTGACCGGAGGTGGGAGGAGGCCGGAAGCAAGGGGGACCCAGGGGAACAGCAGGGTAAAGTTCCCAGGGTGGTCACTTCCGATCTCTGGAGAGAAGCACACATCTCCCGTCCCCCTGGATCTTGGGATTACAGGGCAGGATCCAAAGGGAGGCAGTCTCCATTCTCAGGTATGAGGAAGAGGTCCAGAAGACGGTTTGGACCTGGGTTAGAATCAGGCAGCCTGTCACTCTCCCCAAGGAGGGAGGGGAGGGGCGTCTCCTCACACAGAGGTTCACCACCTGCTCCTTCCTTGGCTTGTCTCCCAGGGAAAGATGCGGATCAGGAAGGTGGCCGCCTGCAGCTTCCAGGAGCAGATCCTCGGGCACCTGAGGAGCCCCCAGGTCTCCATCCGGGAGGCAGCCATCAGGATCCTCGGTAAGCCCTCTGGTTCCTTTCCCACCCGGATCGCCCTTTCCTCTCCCTGAGAGGGGCCAGAAAGGTCCCTGAGAGGTTAGGCTGGGCAGAACGGTCTCCCGGCAACATCTGTGTGGCCCTCAGCCCCATTCACCCCCCCCAAGGGAACTGCCCTGCTTCAGACTGTGGCCGTCAAGGGCTCTCTGGGCGAGGCTTGTGTCTATGGACCGAGGGCGGGAGGGCGCTCGCTTCCACTAGGGTGCCTGTATCCTGCTACCCACGAGGAGAACAGAAATCCGACTGTTCAACGTGTCCTTTTCTCTGCCTAGGCCTACTGGGAGAAGAAACGAGGGATAGGCGGAAGCTGGAGGTCATCAACAAGGGTGAGTTTGGCTCTGCTTCCGGCTGAAGCCTCCGGGGTCCCTTCCCTCCCGGAGAGGTCACTCCCTGCCTCCTGCCAGTGGCCCCGTGAGGCCGGTCAGGCAAAGGCCCGTGAGGCCAGTCAGGCTAAGGGGGTCACTGGTCCGAGGACATTCGGTCCGGCTCCCTGGCTGAAGGGAGATTTAACCTGAGTCCCTCAGACCTGGGTTTGGTGCTCCAGCCAGTGCCCCACACGGCCAGGAGATCGACGGTCAGCAGATCTGCCTTCTCCCCCTCCCTTGTCCTCAGAGCCCAACAGCAGGAGTCAAACGGGTTTAGCCACACGACTCCCACGCTGGTGTTGCATCGCCTGGGGAGTGTGCCTGACAGGAGCTGAAGCCTCCCTGCCGCCTGTCTCCACAGGCCTCCTCCTCCTGGCCCAGCTGCAGTCCTGGAAGAGAGCCCTGCTTGGAGAGGAATGCCTGCCTGGTGGGATGGACCAGGCACCCCTTCGGCCTCCTTCCCCCTTCCGAAGGGGACCCCCGTGCACTCTCTTCAGCCGGGTGACTTCTGACCCCTCTTTCCTTCCATCCCCTCTTAGCCCTCAGAGGGACGTGGTCCGATGAGCAGCCGTCCATCCACAGCTGTGCCGTCCTGACCACCTACACCCTGGAGGCTCTGCATGAAGAGGACCCCCTGGACGGAGCCTCCGGGAGCGACTGCGATGGCTCTGCAGGGCCTGCTGCTCGTCGGCATAAGGTAAACCTGGGGTGGTGGCTGGAACAGATTCTGGACCTCTTCCGCCTCCCTCCCCGTAGCTCCCTACCCTCACATCATGTCAGTGAGATGGACATGCACTGAGATGGTGCCCTCTCCCTGATCCTCCCAGTCTGCAAAACTGCTCTGTTGTTTGATTTTGTGGATTTTGCCCACACAGAAGGCCTCTTTCCACGCTAGAGGGACTCTTGATTCCTCAGGGTTCTGCTCAGCATGAATTGCCGCTGGAAGTCTGTGCCCCTCTATCTTGGGCAGCGTGGTCCCTGCGTGTGTTGGGCGGATCTCTGCGTGTGGCACTCTGGTGGAGGGGAGCACCTGAGGAGGGGCAGAGGGACGGAGGCTGGGAGAGCAGAGGAAGGGAAGGAGGTCGTCTCAGAGGGCAGCCGTGGTGGTTTGGGAGTAGAAGAGCTGGGTTCCAGTCCAGTAGAAGAGACCGACTTCTGAGGCATGAACTTCCGAGAGCCAAAGCTGCCTTCTTCCAAAAGGGGCAGAGGTTTGTTGAGCAAACAGGGGAGAAGAAAGAGGCCAGGAAGCCAGGGAAAGGAGAAGGAGAGAGAAAGCCAGAGAGGGGAGGAGAAAGAGGGAGGTGCCTCGAAGGAACGGGGGAGTGATTGGTGGAGGAGATCAGCTCCCGAAACCCCTGGACTCTGTTAATGGGCTGTACCTCTTCTGTGCCCGTAACTGCTTGAATTCACGTCAAAGACAAAAGGGAAACCTTTTGCAATCAGACAGACCAACCATTGAGCCCGATACGAGTTCACAACGACACGAGACAGGAAGAAACCCGTGGATTTCTGAGAAGCCGTCTCCGTCTTTCTCTCCGATAGATCTCTGAGCCTCTTCCGCACAGCTCCCCCACAGCGCAGATATCCATCGGGGCCAGGACTGCACGGGACGACGGGTCATAACAGGGAAGTATCTTGGAGAGGGTGGGCTATGCCTCCCACTGCTTGCCGAGGGCCCCCATGCGGCCTTCATGGTGAGTTTGGGGTTCCCGCAAGGATGCTGTTGCCAAGGAAAGAGACGGGGTGGTCGTTGTCCCTCCATCCGCCTGCCTCCCTGCCTGTCTGTCTCCTCTGTTGTGGGGTCCCGTTTTAAAGCCAGCTGGTGGACATCTGTGAAGCACTGCAGCCATCTCCCATCGAGAGAGGGATTCTGAGGATTTCGACATCCAACACCCAAGGGCCCCCACCAGGCGGTGGTGTCCTCAGGGGTGGACTGGCATTTTAGAGCACCGGGGAAAGCCCCCCGTGGGCCAGGGGCCTGCCAGACACCCTGGCCAGAGACATCCCAGCCCCCTCACCCTGCACCAGGCAGTCGGGACCTGCTACCAGCTACCGCCACCACCATCTGCAGACAGTGCCAGCCCCACATGGGGCAATGGGAACTCACCACCACCACTACCGCTCTCCTGGAACCCCCTAACCCCGGTCTGGGCGAGTGCAGAGGGGCAGCCCTGCTCTTACTCCACCGCCCTCTGACATTGCAAGGGTCAAGGGCTGCAAGGCCAGGGAGCAACGCCTCTCTCTGGACCCTGCTGTGCTCCGGGGCAGGTTGGTCACAAGGGCCACCAGGAAAGAAAGGTCCTGATGGACCAAGGGCCGGTCTTCCTGGCCCCAAGTGTGGGTCAACCCCCCCCCCCATGTCTGGAGTGGTCGAAACTGCCATGAGCGGGGAGATCTCAATGCAGCCAGCATAGAATAGCCATATCCGTGAGCTTGAGGCAGATTGTCCATTCAGGCCGTGGGGAAAGTCCACCTGGGCCACTGGCCTTCACCCCACCCCCCACCCCACCAGGGCCTCACCTGGTCCCATGGCGCTCGGCCAATGCGAGGCAGGAAGGAGCTGCCACCATGGTAACCCAACAGCGCAGGGCGGGTGTGTGGGGTGGGTGTGAGATGGCTGACCTGCTCCCCCGCACTTCCACTCTCCTTCCCAGTGGCGGGACGAGGGGGGGCCTTTTCTGGGGCAACCCTTGCCCGCTAGACCACTCCTGCCTATATTGCCACCTTTGACCACAGGCACATGGTTGCCTCAGAGTCCCGTGGCCTGGCTCATGGGGCAAAGGGGCACCCCTTGAGAGGGAGAGACAACAGCACCTTGTGCCATGGTTCCGTTGGAGGCATCTTGGGGAAGTGTGGAGGAGCAGGGCAGCCATCTCACACCCGCCGCCCATAGGGCTGGGTCTGTTGGGTTACGAGGGTGACGGCTCCTTCCTGCCTCTCACAGGGCGAGGGCCACCCCTCTCTTGGGACCAGGTGGGGCCCTGGTGTGTGTGTGGGGAGGCCGATGGCTCACGTGGGCTTCCCCCACGGCCTCAAAGGCCAACCTGCTCCAAAATTCAATTTGAAACATTGTTAGAAACACTTTCTGACTCCTCAAAACACCTCCTTTCAAAAATATATAAAACCTTAACAGAATTTAACAGCACAACGAAAATGGCATTCCAGTCGGCCTTGGCAACGAGATTTACAAACTGAACTGTCTGAACAACAATGGTCTCAGATTTGGTCATCGAAAGCCAATAAATCAAAAATCTTTAAAGTAAGAATACAATTTTTAAAAATAGTTTCCCGATGGTATTACACCCCTAGCCGCCTAAACCACATGAATAAGGCATACTCACCATTGTGTTGGAAAAACTGTGGGGCGGTAGGAGATTATACACATTGCTGGTGGCAATGTCCTTATGTGCAAAGCTTCTGGGTGCAGATAATCTCCGAAATTTCGAAAATAACAGGACAGAACATCCCGCTTTCTCCTAAAGCTATCCTATTACATCTTAGAGATCCAGCTCACGATGAAGAACTGCTACAACAGCTAACATCATACCTACTTATGGCGGCACAAACCACCATCGCAGCGGCCTGGAAGCCACCCAAGTCTCCAAGTTTAGAGGCCTGGAGAAATAAAGTGTGGGAACAATTCCTGATGGATAAGATAAGTGACACTTTAAATATAGCTCAAACGAATCTTTGTACAATGAAATCACTCTTTGAGCGCACCTGGTTCCCTTACCTTCAGTATATGACTGAGAAGGATTTACTTCCAAACAATCCGGCCTATGCTTCTTGGTTATGCTTTTGAATATAAAATAGTATAACATACCCCAGTATTAAAAACTCTGCACTGTATACAACAGTATAGCTTTTATCAGTATCCTCATAACAAGAGTCTTTAGTCGATATATATTTATTAGTAACGATTTTTTTTAATGCTTTTGGATTTAGACTTCAATGTAGTTAGAACTTTTAAAGCAAAGTGTTTACTGTTTGGTATTTAAAGAAAAAAAGAAAGGGAAAAAAAGGCCAACCTGCCCCAGACACAGGAGAGGCCTGACGGAGAGGAGGGCTGCTGCCTCTCACCCTCGCTTGGGATCTTCAGACACAGGGGAAGACGCGGCCCGCAATGCATCTGCCGACCATCTCCAGACAATGCTTTCCTCAGGGGTGGACTGGCCTTGAGGACCACTGGGAAGGGGTCCAATGGGCCGATGGCCTGCCGCACCCCCCAGCTAGACCCATCCTGGCCAAAAGAGAGGAAGGGCGACCCTCACCCTGGGCAAGGCAGCCGGGAGTGCCCACTACCGCCATGGGGCAGCCCCGTGACGAGCCGTAACGCTCTGAGTGGGCAGCCCCACCAGTGCCGCCAGGCTGGAGCCCCAACCCGAGTAAGGGGGCAGCCCTACTGTCCCCCCCCCGCGCCATTGCAGGGGTCAGGCCTGCAAGGCCGGGATCCCAACCGAGGAAGATTTTTCCAGCACGGCCTTCTCCACAAAAGTCAATCATCCGCAGTGCCTCAAGTTGTGGGTTTTGTACGCCGTTGGCCTCTGTTGGCTTTGGTGTGCAACCCCTTAGCAAAGGAAGCCCCCCTGTCTCTTTCCTTCCCAAAGAGCATCCATGCAGGCCGGCAGGACTCCCTGCGAGGGGCGTAGGGTGGCCCTCTGCAAGCAGTTCAAGGAGATGCGGGTGGAACCCCTAGAGCTGCCAGACCCCCCCTGACAACCGGGGGGTGGGGGCGGGGGGTCTTACCGGGGTCACAAGGAAGGTCTAGGCCACGACACTTTGAGTTGCCCTCATTATCATGTGACCGGCGATGTGGGGGCACCCTGGTGTTTGTGCAAATCCCCTCCTTTATGAGTCATTTTTTACCATACAGTTTTGCCCAGATACCAGGGTGCGCTCTGGAAGTGCTGGCAACACCAACCTCGGCCTCCTTTTGCTCCCGGTAAGCCCTCCCGCCGGCCAGCTGATTGGCGGCTGGGGGAGGGGCCCCGGGGTGGGGTTTCCCCTGCCTCTGGTGGGGGCCTGGCAACCCCAGGAGGATATGGAAGACCCACCCGCAGACAGCTCGGGGCAGGACCCCTCGATGCGCTTCTGTATATAGTTGTAAATATGTCTTTGTGTGTAATTGTGTATTTGTCTGTCGTTTGTCGCTATACCCTTGCAGGCCAGGGATCTCTCCGAGTGGGTGTGGGTGGCGTACGGGTCTGTAGGGTTCCCAGGTCCCCTCTGACAACCGGGGGTGGGGGTGGGGTTTCTTCCTGAGAGTAAAGGGAGGCCTAGGCCAGCATTGTGGCAAAGTCACTTTGGGTGCCCCCCTGTAGTGACCTAATCACGTGGCTGGCGATGTGGGGGCTCTCTGGTGTTTGGGCAAACCCCCTCCAGTATGAGTCATTTCTACCATACGGTTTTGCCCAGATACCACAGTGTCCCAAATCATCCGCAAAGTGATGACATCACTTCCAGAGTTGTCGCTAGTGTTGCTGGAGACACCAACCTCGGCCTTCTTTTGCTCCCAGAAAGTCCCACCGCCAGCAGGCTGGAGGGGGCCTGGCAACCCTAGGAGGAGATGGAAGAGCCCCCCGCAGAAAGTTTGGGGCAGGTCCCCTTGGTGCGCCCTTGTATATATTTGTAAATATGTCTTTGTGTGTAATTGTGAATTTGTTTGTCACTTGTCGCTATATCCTTGCAGGCCAGGGACCTCTCCAAGCAGCAGAAGTGGCTGTGGGTGGTGTCGAGGTCTCTGGGTTCCCAGGTCCCCTCTGACAACCGGGGGGTGGGGGCAATGTTCCCTCTAAGCTGTGGAGTCTTGTGAGCAAAAATTCTGCTTTGTGAGCTACTGGTAGTAGAGTCGTGAGCAAGAGATTTGGCTACTCTATAAATTAGTTTGCTCTGGAGCCATCCTCCGTGAGCTCAGACAAAAATGTGTGAGCCGGAGACTAAAAAGTTGTGAGCTAGCTCACACTAACTCAGCTTAGAGGGAACACTGGTGGGGGGTCTTCCTGGGAGCAAACATCACTTTGGGCGCCCACCAGAAGTGACATCATCATGTTGGCGGTGACAGAAGGTGTTTGAGCAGATAGACTGTGGTAGAAGTCATCTCTACCACGGAGTGCCGGTTTGTTACCAGAGTATCCCTCCATTGCTGGCAACGTGGTGACATCACTTCTGGTGCACACCGGGATTCTGATCGATGCATTCCCGGTGATGCTGGGCTAGGCCTCCTTTTGCTCCCGGTGAGTCTCTCCGCCGGCCAGCTGATTGGAGGCTGGGGGAGGGGCAGGGTTTTTCCCCGCCTCTGGGGGGACCTGGCAACACTAAGAGGGGATGACAAAGCCACCCTCCGAAAGCTGGGGGCAGGACCCCTTTGTGTGCTTCACTGATTTCCTTGTCCATCTTTCTTTCTTTGTAAATACTTATCTGTGTGTGTGTGTTATTCCAGTTTTGTCTGTTTGCTTCTGTCGATATTTCTTTGTTGGCATTTGTTTGCTTTTCAAGGGGACCTCACCCCCCTCTGAGCCTGAAGCTGCCCTCTTCTCTCCCTCCTGCCCACTGATTTTGCTTGATCTCTCTTGAAGAAAGGAGAAACTGGCAGATCCAGGGCTTTTTTAGCAGAAAAAGCCCAGCAAGAACTCATTAGCATAATAGGCCACACCCAACAACAGAAACTCATTCGCATATCCAGCCACACCCATGAGAGCATAGCTCATTAGCATATTAGGCCGCACCCCCATGTTACCAGAAGTATAGTCATCCAGCCACACCTACCTTTTGCTTCTTATTCTGTTTACCTTGTTTGTTGTCAAAACCCAGGGCTTTTTTGTAGCAGGACCTCCTTTGCATGTTAGGCCACACACCCCTAATGTAGCCAATCCTAATGAGTTCCTGCTGTTGGGTGTGGCCTATTATGCTAATGAGTTCCTGCTGGGCTTGGCCAACTTGGGAGCCAGCCAGAACTCCGTTCCTGTGCGTTCCTGCCCAAAAATAGCCCTGCCCCGAGCTCTCTGGAGGACGGGTGAGAGGAAAAGGTGCTCTGTATGCCCGGGGGGGCCATCCCCGCATCCTCTGGCAAGAGCCTCCGGAAGCTTCCTGACCCCTCCTTCCCTGCCTCTTTCAAGAATGCCGGAGGACGACGCTCCCCCCAGACCTGTCCCCTTCTACGCCTGGGGAGAGAGACCTGGGCCCAGCCGGAGATTCGCGGCAGATTATCCAATGCCCCCGGGAAAGGAGGCTGCTCCACTGGCCTCTGCTGCCCCTGCTGAAGGTGAGCCCCCCCGCCCGCCGGCCCCGCCCCCTCCTTCCCGAAAGCTGAGTGAAGCTCCTGCAGCCCGGCCTGTTCACGGCCAGAGGGAAAGACTCCCTGCCTCAGGGCTGGAGGGAATGGCGTGAATGGCGAGGGAGGCTGTCCTGGCTGGGAAGACCAAGAAGGTCCCTCCCAGGGCCCTCTCTGGCCCCAACAGCCACGCTGTGACCTTGGTGGGGAAGGGGGTGCTCTGCACTGGGAGAGAGCCTGCAGGCCTCCCGGGCCCTCCGAGGACTCCCAGACCAGCTCTTGCTGCCACCGGGAACGCCCTCCCTGCGGGGTCTGCGGAAAAGTGCGTTCTCCACTGGAGATCTCCCTACATGTCTCGAACCTTTAAAGGGGAGAATGGCTACCTCTGAAAGGCTGGGGGAACAATCTGCCCTTAAAAGTCACAGCCGTGGCTAATTTGTCTTTGAGCCCCAGCCGGGGAAGGGGAGGCGTTATCCCTTCCCCACGGCACTGGTTTCTCCAGGGCGATTGCATTCCCGGCACTGCTATTCGCTCTAGTATGGGGGGGGGTACAGTCGAGGCCTCCCCTGCCTTCTCCCTAGCAGGGCTCCGTCCTAGCAGCTCCTTCCTGGACGGGTGTGAGATCTCTGTGTGTAGGGCAGTTTGGGGGGAGCCAGTCAACCACGGATCTCCCATGTGACGTGTAGTTCGGCTCTTAAACCGGCCACGTGGCCCTTTCCTTTGCCCGGGAAGCCCTGAGAACAGTGGCTCTGGGAGCAGGGGGTCTCCGGGCACTCTCTCCAGACTGCTACATCCCCCAGGATTCTTGGGGGGTGGGTGAGAGGAAGCCTTGAGGGTTAAAGCAGTTGACAGCCAGTAGAAGTCCAATGGGGGGGAGGGGGGGACCCTGGCCGTTTGGGGGGACCCTGGCCGTTTGGGTGAGGAACAAGTGGGCCTTTCCAAAGCTGCTGGGAGTTTCCGGCAGGGACGGACCCGCTTGTTCTTCTTCCCCCTCCTTCCCTGGCCGCTAAGATTCAGAACTGTTTGATGTCTGTATGAGAGACTGTCTTGTCATCGCCTGAGCAAAGAACTTCCTCTTCCAGGAGTACAAGACCTGGCTGTGGAGGCAGACGCCCTGAGCTTTGTCCGTGCCTTCCTTCGGACCAGCGAACAGGTATCCCTGCCCCTGGCCTCCCTTGACGCGTCTGGGAAGCTTTGAGGCTGCAGGTCTCACATGTACTCGTCTCCCCAAGAAGGGCTGGTAGCCTGCTGGAAGGAAGAACTGGGGAGGGACTGTAGAGGGGGCGGCAGTCCCCCCAGAAGCGTGCCTTGGAGCCCAGTGCTCTGCAAGAGCTCTTCTTCTGGCAGACATCCAGGGGTTCCCCTCCCGGCCCGTCTTGGGGTGGGTGGTCTTCCCTCTACTGCGCCACCTGATGGGCATCGTCTTCAGGCCCCGCTTGAGAGGATTCTAGAGGCAATGGTCCGATCCTGCAAGACGAGGCCTGCCAGCCCCCAGGTGGGACCTCCGGATGCCCCGGAAGGACAGCTGATCCCCGGACGAGGGAGATCAGTTCCCCGGGGGGGGGGGAATGGCCACTCTGGAGGGTGCTTCGGACCCCACTGATGTCCCTGTCCTCCCCAGGCTCCACTCCCAGATATCTAGGACTCTCCCAGCCTGGGTCTGGCCACCCTACCCCACCAGTCTCCGGCCAGTGGCCCGAGGGACCTGGCAACCCTATGCCAGACCGCTCTGAAGGGGGTCAGGTCAGTCCCCGGGCTCTGTGGCGGGGAGGAGAATCAGGCCATGGTCCCCCGGCACAGCCCAGCTCCCAAGCTCCTTCCCAGGGAC
>NW_015160212.1:1311735-1316925 GCF_001447785.1 Gekko japonicus
GAGCAGGGCCGGCCGGAGGAGACCCGGCGGGGGGGGGGGGGGGGGAGGTAAGGCACGAGCCGGGAGAAAGGTGCCCGATGGGAACGAGGGCCTCGCGGCGCCTCCGCAGGCCACCCCGGGGTGAGGGAGGGAGGCACAAGCGCTGGAGCTGAACAGCGCAAGGTGAGGGATGGAAGTTGGGGAGGGCTCCTTCTGCCCTGTGAGTGACTGGGGGGCCTCATCCTTGACTTTTGCCGGGGCCCCAGAACCACTGAGGCCATCCCGCCCGAACCTGAATGCTGCCGGCTTCTCGAGGCACGAGGACCGTGTGGCCGGGGCCACAGGGAAACCCGCTTTTCAGCCTTCCCGCACGGCCACCTAGCCCAGGGCTGTCTAGAGCGGCTGGCAGGAAAGGTTTCGGCAGAGCAGGTTCCCAGCAGAGGAGGTTCTTTTCTCAGCACAGGTCCTTTCCACTGGGCCCAGTTTGGACTGGGAAGGCCCTCGGTGAGAGTTGGGGCTGGAAGAGCCCCGGGGAGACCTTTAGGGTGAAGTCCCACGGGGCCCATATGGACCCGGGGGGCCCATGGGGAGTGCCTGTCGCCTTCCCCCGTGGGACCCATCCTGGCTCCCCGTCAGGCCATTCCAGGCCAGGAGAGGCGTCCTTTGTGTTTGCACCCACCATGGGCCTCGTCTGCTCCTCCTCAGGTCCTGATGCCCTGGACGGCTTCAAGGAATGCCCTGGAGCGGAAAACAACAGCAGAGATGCTCGCCAGGATCTGCAGTGCCGTGAGAACTCTGTGTGGCTACAAGGTGAGTGTTGCACAGCACACCCCTGCTTCTCTTTCATTGGGGGGGGGTAGGGTGGCCAGATCCCGAACGGGGAAATTCTGGAGGTTTGGTGGTGGAGCCTGGGGAACCTTGGAGGGATACGAGGCCACAGAGCCCACCTTCCTGGAGATGAGGTGTCATGCCGGCGGATCCCCAGGTCCCACATGGAGGCTGGTATCCCTATCCCGCTCCCAGAATCCCTACCCGGCCTTTGGGCCAGCAAGAGGCTCCTGGCAAAATGTGGGGTCAGATCGCTTTGGGGTCAGTCCTTTGGTTCAGCTGTTGTGTCTTCACACACAGCTGGAATTCAGAGCAGGAACGTGAAGTGGGAGGCAGGGATCAGGTCTACCAGCCGCTGTCGAGGCCCTTGATACGGATTGGAGGGCCCTGACGCCAAGCGACTCTTAGCCCTGACCTGAGGGGGGGGAACAGGTCCAGTTCTGGCGCCTGCCATTTCCTCCGGCTGGGGCCGACAACAGTCCTTGTGGGGAGGGGCCTTCTCCAAAGGAGGTTCGGTTCCTCCCCCATGCTGCAGCCCCAGTCCAAGCCGCCCTGGCAGACTGCAGGGTATTCCAGTGCTTCTCCAAAAATGGAGCTCTGCTGAGGAAGGGGTGGGGCTAGGCAGATGGGACCCGATTTCTTTCCAGTCGCTGGTGACCAGGGCGGGGTCAGCCCCCTTTCCGTTGCCCACGGGGTGCTTCTCTGGTCTCTCCCCCCTCAATAATGAATTGAGAGACTCCCGTGTGCTTCTTTCCCCGTGTCTCCACGTGGCATCGGCTGCTTTTGCACACACTGCTGGAGAGGGGCCCCCCAACACACCGTAGTCCTTCTCGGCAGCCAGGTTTTCCTGGTTCCACGCAGTCTCCGTCCTCTGCTGGTGCACAGGCTATCATCACAGTCCGTTCCTTCCACAGGAAACCCCCCCCCCCGTTTCCCGGGCAGGCGGGAGGCTGCTGGCCGGAGACACGGGGCCTGCGGGTCATTCCCTCCTCGGATGGCCAGGGACCACAAGGGGCCGGTCTCTCAAGGCAGAGGCAGGAAGTCGCAACCGAAGAGAGAACTGCCCGCACTTTCACCTGCCCTTTAGATCTGGAGCTGCCTCTGCAAATACCTGGAGCTTTTCACCAACAGTTTAAAAAGTGGCACTGCACCATTCCTACGCAGCCTCACCCGTGCTCCTATAAGATGACTCAGAGTGGGCAGCATATCCCTGGGTGGGGGGTGTCACATCCAACCACGGAAGGAGGGGGGGCTGCAATCTGCATCGGGTGTGAATGGGAAACCACAGCGAACAGAGGAGAGAGAGCAGATTCCCCTCTGCCCCCCAGAGTCTCCCTGGCAAGGACCATTCCACACACGCTGCCACCCCCCCTGGACACCCCCAGAAGCAGCCGTTCTGCAGTCGGAGATAGGTTTGCAGTGGGGGGGGGCGGCCTTCCCTTCCGAGCCATTCTCTGAGAGGGATCGTGGGTCTCTGTGTGTCCCGGCCCTCCCTCCACCCGCAGCCTGCCTGCAACACTCCAGGGCATTTCAACAAGTGTCAGGGTGGGGGTGGGGGCTGTACATACAAGCCCAGTGAAAGCTCTGCGTACGCTTTAGGCCAGAGGGGTTCCCACCGGCCCTTGCGGCCGGGATGTCGTTCGTGTGTCCCTCGTTCCAGTCAGGTCCTGCTTTCTTTTCCTGTAGGCCACGGCAGAATTCCCAGTGATGAGCCAGCTCGTGGGGTGCATGACGCTGTGCCATTTCGACAACAACGCAACGGTCGCCTATTGGGCAGCAGAAGGCCTCCGACACCTTTATGCCTTTGCTGCCCGATGTCGGGGTAAGAGAATCCTTCCCGGCTGCTGGATACTTTGCCACCCCCGCTGCCTGGTGCTGCGGGGGGGTGGTACCACCCTTGTCAGGTGGGCAGAGTTATGCGGGGCTTTGAGGGGGGGCGGGCAGGAAGGCAGGCCTAGTCATGGGCATAGGGGAGTCCCGGGAACTTTTGGCCAGGGCCCCCCAGCACCCGGAAGTGGCCCTGACTTGTAGACAGGTACACGAAGTTTCCCAGGACAGGTTCATCATGTGGCTCTTCTCTGTGCCTCTGTTGAGGGAATGGAGTATGTGGAGCCTGCCTTGCTCCTGGGAGCCCTTCTGTGGCAGGATGGGTGCCTCTGAGAAGCCCTCCAGCCCTCCTTGGAGGTCCCAGGAGCAGGACACCCGGTGGCTTCAAGCCACGCTCAGAGTTCTTCTGTGTGCCCCTTCCAGGCAAGAGGACGGCGGAGCAGGAGTTGCTGGCTCGGGTGCTGAGGAGAGAGAGGGACGGTGAGGAGGAGGACCCCTTGGAGAACGCCATGGTCATCCCCAAGGTAACTATCCCTCCCTGTCAGGAATGCAGTCCCTTTAAATCTTAGGAGTTGTTGCAGGAGTAAACTGTAAGGTGTCGTCTATTGAAGTAGTTAAGTTATCATGCGAAGTTCGGCACCTGACACCAATTATTGCCCCGGAAAACGGCTTGCAGCTGCAGACAGCTAGATTCTTGAGATCTATGACAGGGAGAGAGCTGAAGAGTAACGTGCTTGCCTCGATGAGGTCATCTGAAGTTGACAGCTGGGCTATCATAAATTAGGAGACAAGACGAAATCCAACACACAACTGCAGGATAACCTGAAGCTGGCTCACGGACGGTGGAGCCAGGGAACTTCATTTAAGTGCCCCATTTTTGCTGAAAGCTGGAGGAGGCCAGGTACTCGGAAGACCTGTTTTAGGACTGTGTCCACCGAAGGAAGGAAACTTGATGCTCAGCTCCATCTAGCCGGTCAGCATTGCGGCTTGGGCTAAGCCCTAGGGATAAGTACTTATGTTAGTTAAAGTAAGCTTTTTGATTGTTTTCTTTGTGTCACGCTGACTATGCTTTTCCTCTAACTTGATTGTTTTATCTATTTTGTCAAGACTTCGGTCATAAAGACTTGTAATAAATTGAAATTGAAATCTATTTTGTAATAAATCTATTTTCTTAATTGGAGAAGCACTAGTCTCTGTACGCCACCAAAGAAGGGGTCTGTAACGATTTCATGTTTATGTGTGTGCGTGTCTTTAAAAGTTTGGTTTGCATGGCTGTGATTTTCTAGAGTGCTGGAAACAAGCAAGTGATATGATTGGTGAGTGACAGAGAGGGGGAGGGGTTTTTGGAATGGACGCTGTGTGGATGATTGGAATGTCTATCAGAGGTGACGGTTGGGTGTGAATGACAGTTGAGGTTGTCAGCAGAGAGTGCTGTGTAAAAAGCAGTTGAGAGGAGTTTTGTTCTGAGGTCTCTGAGAGAGAAGCATTCCTGTGTGGGATGAATTTGTTCTGTGTGATATCTGAGAGAGAGGGCAGCATATATCTTCAATAAGGAATCTTTAAAGTTCTGAAAGCAGTTAAATTTACAAAGAGATTAAACTGTGTGGTTGCCTAAGTAAGAGATTCCTGTCAGCACTAAAACTGACAGTGTGTGTGATACAGTTGACAAATATAGTTACAAGAACCTTATTCCCAGCCAGTTACATAATATCCAACCTTTAGTTTTGTTCCTCTTCAAATAAATCCTTTTTATTTAAGTTTATCCCAGAAGCCTGATCCATTATTCCTCAGGAAACACATAGTTCCTCGAAAGGCAAGACCCTGGGTCACAAACAATACCAAAACCAGAAACAGAAAGTATAAAGGTTTGGAAAGCCTAAAATTTTCCTGGTGGCAGCCAGATACCCATAGGAAAATAAAACATAAGAACACGTTTAAAGTAAAACTAGACCTCCCCAGTTAAGGGGTCGTCACAAGTGGTGGCTAATGAGCTTTTTGACCCACTATCTCCCAGTGTATTGATAAGGTGAACCCTTGGGAAGGGAGAAACGTAGACCCGGAGGTTCAAAGGAGTGGCCCAGGGTCGGCTAATTCAGGGGTCATTTTGTAGAAAAAGAGCTAGGGGAACTCATTAGCATAACTCATTAGTATTTGCCACACCCCCTGCCATCACCAGAAGTGTGTCATAAACTCAGGTAGGAGATAAAGAAGATTACGATTAAAGAGTTGAAAGAGATCTGGGGAACAGACGGGATGATGGAAGAAGAGAATAATGTTTTGAATAAGATGAATTGGTTGCAAAAAAGTCAGATTTCCTCATTGTTGAAGGAAGAAGAAATTAATCATATTGGGAAAAGAATTACTACTCCCTTTGAAAAATTGGTGAAAGAATATGGAGAAGATAAGGCAAAAATAGTTTCAAAATTGTATAAGGTGTTATTAGGCATAGGAAAATCACCGAGAGAAGTTTTGAAGGAATATTGGGAAACTGAGCTTCAAGGTATAATTTTGGATGAAGAGTGGGATAGGATTTTTAGGTTACCTCCCTTTGTTACA
>NW_015160212.1:1318152-1321741 GCF_001447785.1 Gekko japonicus
TTATCTATCTTGGCTCTAAGCAGCCCTTCCTGGAAACTAAACCTCCCCCCTCCCAGTTCTACCTATATGGAACAGTTGAGGAAGTTCTGTTTCACTGTACCTGAAGAAGTGTCAATTGCACACAAAACCTCATACCCAGGGATAAACTTTGTTGGCCTTGAAGGTGGCAAATTTTTCCCCTAAAAGTAGTGTTTGGCCACAATTTTCTCCTCTGACGAGTGTTTTCAGCAGTTCAGTATAGAGGAGAGAAATGCAGACAAACACCACTTTTTGGGGTTAACCTGCAAAGACTCCACAATTTCGGGGAGGGGTGGGGGTGTGGCATGGGGCTGGACCTGGTCCAGGCCCCCCACTTAGTCAATTGTTTAGCTCTGAAATTATTTATATCTCCAAAAGCCATCAGCAACGAATAGTGTGGTTTTAAAGATGCAATTCCCCCCCCCCACTCCCAGTAGTGTGGTTCTCCGTCACAGAAAGGAAAGAAGTCAGTCATAAATAAGTGAGTGTAACGAGCTCCTGCGCTGAGACCCCAATCTGCAGAAATACTTCCAGATCCCAACTTCGCCCTCCTTCCCAACGGGAGACCCGCACCCTTAACACCAAAAAAACCCCACCACCACCTGTGCATGCCTCTTTGGACCAGGGGCCCCGGGGGGGGGGGGGGGTCCGGCTGCACCGCTTCTCCCGGCTGCTGCTGCTCCGGAGCCCCCTTCTCCCTCCCCATGCAGAAGCCAACCCCACCCCGGGACACCCATGCGCGCGCGAACACGAGAAGCAAAAAGAGCCCCTCTTCTCTTCTGGACTCCCGGCACCCAGCTCAGCGGGCTTAACCCTTGCAGTGCTGCAGACAAAGGCAAAAGGGGTCCTCCCATCCTCTCTCCAGGTGGGGCCGCCCTCCGCCACGCGTGGTCCACCTCCGTGGGGCGCTGCGCGGGAGTGGTGTTCCCTCTTAGAGCGAGTGTGAGCTAGCTCACAGTTTTCCAGCCTCCGGCTCACAGCTTTCTGTCTTCGCACAGGAAGGAGGGCTGCAGAGCAAACTGATTGATGCAGCAACCGCCCAATCGCTGGCTCACCACTCGAATGCCAGGCGCAGCTCAGGAAGCAGGATTTGTGCTCGCAAGACTCCAGGGCTTCGAGGGAGCATCGTTCGGGAGCCGTGCTGCACCGGGTTGCGCTCCCGGAGGATCCCGCGCTGTTGAAGGAGGCTGAAGCTGAGCCCCCCCCCCGCCCCTCCACCTGCTGCAGACGTCCCTCTCTCCTCCCCGGCCGCCGCATTCCGAACGCCCCTGCCGGGAGTCTGGGTGCACCTTCCCCCCACCCCGCCTCCTGCATTCCGAACTGAGTATACAGAACAGACCCATCTTGCAAAATCCCTGCAGTCTTTTCTAGCCACAGAGTTCTGAACCGGCAACACATCTGGCCTCGGTGGAAGCAAAAAAGTTTCAGAAGGGCGTTTACTCTAGCTAGGTGTTTTGCTCTCCCTTCTGTGGTTATTGAGGGCAGGTATATAATTTATTATTTATTTATTTATTATTTAAATTTCTATCCTGCCCTTCCAACATGGGCTCAGGGCGGCGAACATAGAGGCAAATGCCATACATAATAAGGGCCATGAAACTCAGTTGGGGTGGGAGGCTGGATTTGGACCCCCCCACCCGTCCAAGGGCTGGCTGCCTCCGCAGGGAAGAAACTCTCCACTTGCAGCCCCCGAGATGGAAGGGAAAGGACCACTGGCGTGAACCTATGAGATGTGCCAGTGGGTGGAGCAGGCAGCTCGGGGGCTCCTCTTCGGGTCCCCAAAGGCGTCTTCCAGTCTCCTCTGCTCTGTCTGGCTGCCGCTGCCCATCGGGGCATTCCCATCCGGGCTGAAGTCTGCTCTGTTCTGGGTGGAGGGACTGAGATGTGTCCAGACGTGACCTTCCCCCAGGAAAGCCTCAAGGCACTCCCATTCATTGGGATCACTCTGCCCTTTTAAGGGAAGTAGCGGTCCAGAAGAAGCCCAAATGTCCCGGCTACTGGGGACCAAGAGGCAGCCAAGGAAAGACCAGAGAGAGGAGACGGGATCCTCCCTCCAAGTCAGGCCCCGACTCCACTGGCCTGGAGATCCTGCTGTGCCCAGCCTCCTTTGGGGCGGGGGAGCCTTCTGCACGCCTCAGCTGAGCTCCTGGCCCCCCTTCTCCCTCCCGTCCACTTGCAGCTCTTCAAGGAGGTCCTCGCCCCAGCGGAGGTCTCTGGCCTCTACCTCACCGCCCTCCATGGGCTTCAGGATCCCAATGCCCGGAAGATCCACACCACGGTCTGCATAGAAAAGGCCCGCCGAGCGGACCCCACTGCGTCCTTGGGGAAGGTGAGCTGCTTTGAGCGCTTGCCCACAGAGAGGCTTACCCCCCTTCTGGGGACCTCCCTCCCCCGGGGGGGCTGTCCCGTTTCCTTCCCCGGGAGCCTCTTAATCTCTCCGGGCATCCTGGAGGAGGCGCAAGCCAAGCTGCCCTTGAGGGGCACCAAGGCCATGAAACTTTCCTTGGGACTGGAAACGTCCTTCCCACCCGGACTCCATCCCTCCTTCCCCAGCAGGGCTCCCAGGCTCCAAGGAGAGCTCTTTCCCATGGTTCCTCGTGCCCAGGAAGCCCTCGAAGGAGCATCTTGACTGATGAGGCTTTCTGTTTTAACCAAATGACCTCCCACCAGTGCTCGGTGGCTTTTGCGGGAACTTCCCCAGGGAAGAGACACGCAAACGCACCATGAAACAAAGCTTTAAACAAGGTGTCCTGATCCTACCCTTCTCAACGGCCAACTCCCCCCTTTTCCCAACAAGCTTCATTTCGCTGGGGACAGTGAGGAGTTCTCTGGCCAGCACCAGAAGCCTCACTCCCTTGGGATTAGACATCTCGGAAGAGGGCTTTCCTGCACGGAGCTTTTTCTATGGGCTCTGGCCGCACACGGCGTCTGTCTCTCCCCTGATTTCCAGGTCCATTTTTGTGCCTTGCTTTTTGCTCCCTCCCCCCGGTTCTTGGGAGGCCACTTTTATCCCAATCTTCTCCAGGAAGCCCTCTTCCTTGCCTGTGACGTTCCTGTCGGTGTTCTTTGTCCCACCTACTCAGCTCCAGACCACTTTTTGGTGACTGGTCTGGCCGACTCCTCACTCTGCTCTCCCCCTCCTCCTCCTCCCCCTCCCCCTCTCCCCCTGTGACCTGCCTTCCTAGGCTCTGAGGAGCACTCCCCTCTGGGGCTGGAGAGATTCCCAGTGTGTGTGTCCCCCCCCATAACCCAGGGGACCAGAGGACCCCAACTCACAGCTCTCTTCTCTCTCTAGGCTGCCCACGTCCTCCCAAGGATCCTCGATCAGCCTGCCTTAAGCCTGCGCCTCGTCCTGCAAACGCAGTGGGAGACTGCCTGCCTGAGCTTGGTCTTCTGGGTGTCCCACCTCCATCGTGGGGCCCCAGGGACCACTCTGAGCCACCTGACGGAGAGTGCCTAGGATGACTCCGAGAGGCTGGCCCAGTGAGTCATTCCAGGGTTGCCAGGTCGCCTCCGCTGGCGAGGGGCGGGAGGGGGGCGCGTAGCTTTCCCCACGCCCCTGGACTGCTTC
>NW_015160212.1:1321911-1372545 GCF_001447785.1 Gekko japonicus
GGGCCCCCCCCCCCCCCCCCCGAAGTGATGTGGCCAGAAGAGCCGATGTTCTTCGTCCCCACCGCCAGGTGGGAGAGTCCCGGGATCACTCTGAGGGGTTTGGCTCTGCACACAGGTCATCTGTCGGCACCCTCCAGCGGTTTCTGAAGGAGTTCAGGCCAGAAGACGCCCCCAAGGACGACACCATCTGGGAGCTCCTGGGCTCTGCAGACACGTTCCACCGCAGCGTGTCTCTCCTCTTCCAGTAAGAGCGGCGTGGTGGGACAAGAAAGGAGCGCCGGGGCCGAGTCCCTCCAGCAGGCCTGCAGGTGGCTTCCTCCGTCAGGGGGGGGAGGAGGGGGGGTCTTTCCGTCGGCAGAGAGGGGGAGGAAGGCGTGGTGGACTTCCGCGTCCAGTTCGGCATCCTGTCCATTCGCCTGGAAACCATACACGGCTGGGGTGGGGAAGGTCTGTCTTCCGGGGACCCTGGCGACGGGGTTGCCAGCCTCCAGGTGGGCCCTGGGGTTCTCCTCCAGGAATCACAAGTGATCTCCAGGCGCCAGAGGTCAGCGTTGGAAGGTGCACTCTCTGGCGTGGTCTCCCTGCTGAGCTCCACCCCCAAACGCCACCTCCGGATCTCCAGGAGCTTCCCAAGGCAGAGTTGGCGACTGTCCCTGGAGAACCGTCGCTGCCATTCAGATGAGACAGGGCCCAGCTGGGTCCTAAAGAGGGTTCGGGGGGGGGAGGCACCTCCTTCTGAGAAGACACTGGCCCCGTGCAGACCCCGTGTGGAGGACCCCGTTCCTCCCCAACGGCAGCGCCTCTGGCGGCCCCTCGCTCACCAGGCAGTCCTTGTCCCGTTCCTCCTCCTGGCAGAGCCATGCACAGTCCATCCATCAAGGAGCTGCAGCAGGAGGCGGAGCACGTCATGTGCATCCTGCGGTGCCATGACGAGCACCAGTCCATCACCGCCATGGCCATCTTCGCTCAGGTAAGCCTTCTAGTGAAAGGGGCCGGGGGAGACCCCCAGGTGAGGTGAGGGAGCTCCCAGGTGAGGGAGAACCTTTGGGGCGGACTCTCTTTCTGGGCCCTTCCTCCAAGGCAGCCTCTCTTCAGCACCGACCAGGCAGAAGCGGAAAGGCGAGGAGGACCCCTCCTTCCCACCCGACTGCCCCCAAAGCCCGACGGCCCTGGAGCTGCAGTCTGAGCGGGAGAAGGAGGAGGGCGTGCTGCCTCCGTTCCCAGCGCCCCAAGGCCGGAGGGAGGGTAGCAGAGAGGGACTGAGATGGGACTCCTCCACGGGCATCTCCGGCCTCCTGCTGGCTCACCGTCTGAGGGGGGGGAGGGATCCCGGCCTTGGAGGAGGCCTGCAGACTAGTCTGACATGAGGCTTCGCTGGCCGAAACGGGTCCCTCGCTAAGAGATGCCTTTGTGTCTCCAAGCCGGGTCTTATCCTGCTCAGTCTCCACTGGCCGTGTCTGGCTCGGTTGGGTGGGATTTGGGGCTGCCGATGCTGCTTTGGAAAAGTGTTCCCGAGCGACTGGGGGGGGGCTGCATTTTCAAACTCTGTTCTTCTTCTCCGTGGCTTGTAGGGCTCCGAGACTCGGGCTCCAAGGCGTGTGATGGCCTGACCCCTGGGAGGCAGCATCTGAGCACCCCGCACTGCCCTCAGCCCCTCGAGGCATCTCCCTCGGACTGTCTCGCTGGAGAAGGGGAGAGGCTGGGACCGAGCCCTGGGTCTCTTGCCCAGAGGGCCTGAGCTCTGCCTCCTCCCGGAAGTCTCCACTGGCCTCCAGGCTGCCTCCTGCTGGTGGCTGGGAAATGGGTGCAGGAGCTAGACGTGTCTTTCGGGGGCTTTATTGGAGGGGCCACTCCGGGATACGCTGCAGGAGAGTCTCCACTTGGGGGGGGGACAGGGTCGAGGACTCCCTTTCTCCAGTTCTCCGGGGTGTTAAGAGGTCGCTCTCTTCTCTTTCTCCTCTTAGCTCCTGGGCCGCTCCGTGACCCTCGTCACCGAGGAAGCCCTGCACCATCTCCTGGCACAGCTGAGATCCCCGAATGCCAACCTGCATTCGCTGGCCCTGGATGGCATGCTCAGCATGGCAGACAAGCCGGAGCAGGTGAGTGTGAGAGACCCTCCCCACCCTTCGTCTACACCTGTGGCCTCTTTGCTGTGCCTCTCCTTCCCCACTGCTCCGAGGCCAGGACCGGACGTCGGGTCTCGGAGGCCCCCGGGGGCAGAGGTGGAGCTCCCTCTCGCTCTCCCAGGCTCCATTCCCACTGGGGGCTGTTTTCAGTGACTCCTGGGGCATCTCTGGCACTGGCATCTCAGGGACTGCGGGAAGGGAAGTGGCTGGAAACGGGCTCCCGCCTCCTCCTCCTCCTCCTCTTTGTGCCGGGTGTCGCGTCTCCCTGTCTTTTGGGGGCATGGTCCAGGAGGAGCTTCTCCTACAAAGCCCCACTGGAAAGACGAGCGGCTACACAAGAGTGTGGCCCTGCAGTGGCGCCCCTGCCCGTCTTGGCCAGGAGGCTGGTGCCGGAAGAGCTTCTTGCCGGGTGGGCTGGCTGAGCTTCTGTGGAGGTCGCCCCCGCTGGCTGGCCGGCCAGCCAGGTGGGCCCTCTCCACGGAGCCCGGAAGGGCAGCTTCAAGGAGCCGGCCGTGCTTTCTCTCCCTCAGGTGTGGAAGCTGCTTCCTCTGCTGCCAGAGGCAGTGAACTGCTTGCGGGAGTCGGACTGCCCAAAGACCAGGAGGCTGTTCAGCCAGCTGCAACGCTGCCTGGAAGACGTCACCAGCCCAGCACTGGCAGCGGAGGTGGCTGGCTATGTGCTCCCCCTCTTTGATGCCGTAAGTCCCGTGGCGGGGGGAACGGGGGTCAGGAGTCCCTACTGGCTGGAGAGGATGAGCCCAGAGGGTCGGGTGTTCTGAGGCGGAATGGGGGGGGGGAGACATCCGGAAGGAGGAGGCGGTGTGGCCGAGGGGCTAGGATGCTGGGCTTGGGCTGGAGAGAACCGGGCTCCGCTCGGACAGGCAGCAGAAGCCTCAGCGTGCTTACTCAGGAGTCAGGCCCACTGAGCTTGGTGCCTCTTCCTCCCTCCTGAGCGTGTTTCGGGAGGCATCCTCGGGGACCTTGGGCCAGTCGCTCTCTCCCTCGGTCCACCTGGCATCCTTGCAGGGCAAAGCGAAGGGTCCCCCTGAGCTTCCTTGGCAGAAGGGAAGTCACCTGAACTTCTGGAAGCAGTACCCGTGCGGGCGTCCAGGGACACGTTCCTCGGGGCAGCTCCGTGGCAAACAGTGCTCTGCTCTGAAAGGTCTTCTGGCAAAATGCCTGCCAGGTCTGGGGTGTACACAGAGCTGACCTCCAAGGTGGGAGGGAATCCGCCGTGTCTGCAGCCTGCTTTCCCTCCACTGGAGAGGAAAAGAAATCAGGGCAGCTTGTTTCCGGAGCTCTACCTGGCGAGGTAAAGGTCCCTCTGGATGTCATGTTCCCCCACAGGAATCCCACGTGGCCTGCTTATTCACCTTCAACATCTTCCAGGCCATGCTGGGCAGGGGGCCTTGCCCTCCACAGCCCACCCCCGGGTTTCTGCCCTGGGAAGCAGCGTGGGTCTCCTTCGGGGAGGACCTCCAGCCCGACAGGAGTTGGAGGCCATTGCCGGTCCACAGGAGGAAAGCTCTCACCAGAGCCCCCCCCCTCAGTCCTGTGAGGGGAAAGGGGAACAGTTTGATCCCCTTGTCAGTCCCGTTCGCCCCCAAGGAAACTCCCCTGACTCAGATTGTGGCTGCTGGGTGCTCGCAGGATGAGGCCCACGTCGCTTGGGCTGGGGAGGGTGGTTGGTTCCGCTCAAGGAGGGAGGGACGTGAGTGAATGCTTTTGGATCTACCTCCTACTCACAAACTGTTTGACCCTTCCCTCCCACTCTTCTTCTGCGGCAGGGGTCATTTTGAGGGGGAATGAGCAGGAACGTTCCGGGAGTAACAAGCCCAGGAGCAGGCACATATGATGGTGGCTGTAGCCATACTGCCATGAAACTTAGTGGATGACTTTGGGCCGCTTAGCATCTGAAGAAATGAGCGCTGACTCCACAAACCTCATGCTGGAATGAATGTCCTTGGACGGCTACACCTCACGGCTACACCTCTAAAATGACACTCTCTCAGCCTAACCTGCCTCACATAGTTGTGGAGAACAGAGTACCGTGTATGCCACTCAGAGTTCCTTTGAGTAAAGGCAGGGGCAAAAATGCACTCTTACAAGGGAATCCTAAGAGTAACCGAGCTCTCCATTTCCAGACTTGCTCTGGTGGCTTTTCAGGGTTCATTTCGAGGTGGCTTTGAAGCAGTTTTTCTCCAGAGCTCGCCAGCTCTGAGTTGGGAAATACCTGGAGATTTTTGGGGTGGAGCCTGAGCAGTGGGTGTCGCCTTCTGACACACTTCCGGTGATGTCAGGGGGTGTGGCATATGCAAATAAGGTATGCTAATGAGCTCCTGCACCTCTTTTTCTACGAAATGACCCGTGTTCTGCATGCTTGTTAAGAGACCCTGGCCAGAGTCGCCATCCTCCAGGGGCACAGGACGCTACTGTGGCTGATCCTGAGCTGGGACAGGGAGTCCGTTGGCCTCGTCTCCGTAAGTCCCCCTGCTCGGCCTTTCCTGATCCTTCTTCCTCTGGTTGGGAGTGCCAGGAGTTTTTCGCAGAGCACGGGAGGTAGCCCTTATCAAGAGATCATTGCTTCCGGTGTTGGGAGCTTGCTTCTTTGGCCCCATCGGTGTCGGCAAGCAGGATTTGGGAGTGTTTCCAAGACCACAAAAGATGTTTGACCAGAGGCGGTGAGAGGATGAAAGCAATCTTCGGGACCATGCTGGGCAGGGGAGCTACGAGGACCCTGAGAGACCTTGCCTTCCACAGCCTGGCACCCCTCCTGCTGCACCTGCATGACGACAGCCCCATCATCGTTGAGGTAGGCACCTGGGCTCCAAACCAAGGCCCCCCTCCCCCAGAGTTTCTGCCCTGAGAAGCAGCGTGGGTGTCCCTAGGGGAAGACCTCCAGACCAACAGCAGACGGAGGCCATTGCCGGTCCACAGGAGGAAAACTCTCACCAGAGCCCCCTTCTCTGCCATGTTTGACCCTCGCCCTTCCCTCCCATGATTCTTCTGCAGGCTTCTTGAGAGACCCTGCCCAGAGTTGCCATCCTCCCGGGGCCCAGGAAGCTGCTGTGGCTGGTCCTGAGCAGGGACAGATGGTCCACCTGCCTGGTCCTTGCAAGTCTCCCTGCTCGGCCTCCCCTGATCCTTCTCCCTTCGGTTGGGAGCACCAAGAGTTTTGTGCAGAGCACAGGAGGGGGCCCGATCAAGAGCTCGTTGCTTCTGGTCTTGGGTTCTTCCTTCTTTGGCCCCGTCGGTGAGGGGGAACAAGAGTTTGGAGTGTTTCCAAAGCCCACAACAGATGTGTGACCAGAGGTGGGAAGAGGATGAAAGCAATGCAGCCCCAGTGGCTCTTGATGTGGGGCAGCAGGGCAAAGATCAAAGGGTGATACCCTTGGAGTGCTTCAGGGGCTACCTTCAGGTCCCTGGAAAGAGTATCACCCTTCCCCCTGGCCTTGGAATTTCATTGTAGGATGGAAACGGATATAGTTTCAATTCTCAGCTATTACCAAGAGGCCCAGGAGATGGTTTGGACCTGGGTTAGAATCAGACAGCTTGTTAGTTGCCCCAAGGGAGGAGAGGAGAGGAGAGGAGAGGGGCATCTCCTAACACAGATGTTAACCGCCTGGTCCTTCTCTGGCTTGTCTCCCAGGCAAAGCGATTCAGGAAGGTGGCCAAATGCAGCTTCCTGGAGCAGATCCTTGGGCATCCAAGGAGCCCTCAGGTCACCATCCAGGAGGCGGCCGTCAGGATCCTTGGTACATCAACCTAATGAGGAAAAGGTTCCTTTGGATTTCATGTTCCCCCAGAGGAATCCCACATGGCCTTGGTCCTTTGCCTTCAATATCTTTGGGGCCATGCTGGGCAGGGGAGCCACGAGGACCCTGAAAGACCTACTCCACAGCCTGGCGCCTCCTCCTGCTGCACCTGCACAATGAAAGTCCCACCATCATCGAGGTTCTCAGTTATTACCAAGAGGCCCAGAAGATTGGACCTGGGTTAAAATTAGGCCACCGTTTTTTTCCCCCAAGGGAGGAGAGGAGAGGAGTGTCTCCTAACGCAGACGTTATCACTGCCTGTCCCTTCGTTGTCTTGTCTCCCAGGCAAAGTGGCTGAGGAAGGTGGCCGAGTGCTGCTTCCTTCAGCAGATCCATGAGTGGAGATGTTCTGGGACTTAGGATGGGCACAACCGCCTGTGGGGGTGTCACCTGCCAACACCTGTGCAGCCGTCAGCCCCAGGCACCACAGAGGGAAACACCCCCCCTCCAGCCGCTTCAGATCGTGGCTCTCCACGTCTCTTGGGCAGGGGAGAATGGTTGCCGCCACTCAAGTCGGGAGCGGTGTGAGTGCCTGTGGATCTACCCCCTGCTCTCAAGAAGAACAGAAATCTGACTGTTGAAGAGATCCTTTTCGCTGCCTAAGCCTGGTTGGGCAGGAAACGAGGGACAAGCAGAAGCTGGAGGTCATCTGCGAGGGTGAGTTTGGCTCTGCTTTAGGTCAAAGGCTCTGGGGACACCTGTCTCTCACCCTTTGACCCTCCTCTCCTGGAAAGATCTCAGGGCGGCCTGCACGGTTCTTCCGTTGCTTAATGTATCCTCACAGTAGTCCTCTGAGGTAGGTCAGGCTAAGGGAGTCAGTGGTCCAAGGACATTCCGTCCAGTTAGTCCCTCACTGCAGGGGGCGAAGAAGTTCTGTTGTAGCTTCCACTGGGTTTGTCCTTCTCTGCCACCACTACTGCCCCCCGTCCCCAAGTCGTTTAGGAGGTCTGATTTGGGGCAGCCACTCTAAATCTTACTTTGGGGCGCAGAGCTTGTTCAGTAATCGATATTTGTGGTCGGATGTGCAAATAAGGAATTTACTGATGAGGAACTGGGCACCAACTTCAGGCTCCCACAACTTTGTGGGATGGCGGACTCCGTTCTGGGGCATCTGTCACCTGTGTGCTACGACTTTTAACTGCCGTGTGGTGGAAGGCATTCTACATGTGTCGGGAACTAGGCAAGTGGGAGGGCTGGATTTCCTTGGCTGACCCTGGGATACTGTCAGTCTGGATTCCTCCTTGCTCTTCCTCTTTCCTGGTTCTTCTCATAATTACTTCTGCTTGGTGTAGCCAGGGCTCCACTCCCCCCCTTCTTTCTGCTGCGGTTGTGGCAAGTAGCTTCACACAAACACACACCTCTCATAGTGACAAAACAGTGAGGCGTTGAGCTAGGGTTGCCAGACTAATAAGAAGAATGCCTTTCAGAGCCTGATATATAATTTTTGCCAGATAAACTTCTTTATTGTTAATCTTTTAAATTGGTTTTATATAATCTTATACACTATGACCAAATGGCTGAGGATGAAAAGGGAGATTCCTGGGTCCAAAGGAAAAATCGTAGAAAACATGCAATGCCTTTTATTTGGACCAAACCAAATGACACAAAACATTGTGCAAACTTGTGTGTTCCCCAGAACTCTTCTTTGTGTTAAAATGGGGGGGAGAGTATTGGGCCTGAATCTCAAAGTCTATTAACTGCCCCCCTGGTTATATAATGTGGGTGCTTCAGTTCAAATCCCCAATCTGCTAGGACATTTGCTAAGTGCAATTGGACCAGTCGCTCTTTATTTCATCCTAGCCCACCTCGTGGGGTTGTTGTGAGGATAAAACAGAAGAAGGGAGAAGGATGTCTGTCTCCCTGAGCTCCCTGGAGGATGGACGGGGTGAAAATGTGCTAGACAGACAGACTGAACAACCATCCCTGAATCTTCTGGCGATAGCTTCTGCAGAGGGAGAACTTCCCTGAACTCTCCTTCCCTGCCTGTCTGAGGAAAAGGCTTTCCCCAAACCACTCCCCATCTGTGCTTGGGAAGAGAAACTGGGGCACAGCAGAAGAACAGTTGAAGACCATCAGAAGACCCTGGGAAAGGAGACTGTTCCACCTGCATCTCCCAACTCTGGAGAAGGTGAGCCCCCACCCTCTCACCATGTTAGCTAAGCACCTTGAGCCCCCCAGCCCAGCCCCGCCCCGCCCCTCAACACCAAGTCAAAGACACTCCCTTTCTCAAGGCTTGTGTGAATGAGGGAGGTTGTCCTGGCTGGGAGGAGCAGGATCACTCCAAGGGTGCTCTGTTGGCAATTCTGGGTTGGGCATGTCACTGGGCCAGTCGCTCTTTATTTCATCCTAGCCCACCTCATGGGGTTGTTGTGAGGATAAAATGTAGGGGAGGAGCATGGGGAAGGTGGAGTTTGGAGAGGGGGCTTTTCCTTGTTTCTCGTGTTGGGGCTTTTCCTTGTTTCTGCATTTGTTTACAGGAACCTGCATTCAGGCCACTTCCAGCACACTCTTGCCCCGCAGTTATCAAAACTCCTTTTGCTGTGATTCTTTGTTCTCATCCGCTTTCAAATCGCTAATCCTTTCTAAAGCAGTATGTTTTCTGCAGGTATTTAAGTGCCGCCTGCTGCCCTCCCCCATTTCTGCCTCTCTCTCTTTAGGTTGATGCTCCCTCCCTGTCCTGTTTTCTTTCCCTCCTTCTCCAAAGACAAAAGAGGATTTAAAAGCAAACTTTTAAAAAGCTAGAGAGAGCATAAGAAGGAATCAGTAAATATAAAGAACTAGGGGATTCCCTGCACTCAAATGTGTCAGTCTTGCATGTGCGGGCCTGGATTTCCCCTTGTAGATGCAAAGTGCATACAGAATACATAAATTAATAAACCGGAGGGGGAAAAACCAGTGCAGAGGGAATGTGTGCGACTGAGAGGTCAACCCTCGGATTCTCCAAAGCAAGCTGTCAGTGCAGAAAGGGCCACTGTATGCTGACATTGTGCTTTCCTGTGTTTGAAGAAGACAAATAAGGACCACTTATGAAATCCTATGTTTTCACACTTTCTTCCAAAAACTGAAGCAAGTATACGATTATGTGTTCAATTTATTGTAATGAATCAAGAGGGGATCTGATATCTGATACTAAGCTTAAGCTTAGGTGATTCCCCGAGGCCTCAGGGACACCCGCCTGCTCTTTGCCTCGTCCCGACACCAAGGCAGCATCCCGCAGCCCTTTCCCTTTGCCTGAGACCTTGGGCGGGCATGGCTTGCCTTGATGAGGGTCCCTTTTCCTTTAGGGTCCCACGGCCAGAGCCCTTTTTGAAGACTTCATCTTTAACTTCTCCTTGTCTTCTTTTTAAAAATTCTTAACCTCTCTTTTTTCTTTACTTATTTTGTAACTGAAGTAGAGAGTAGAGCTAGGCTCTGATGACCCTTCGGAAAAGGTAGGGCTATCGAACTGGAAGGGCATCCATAGCCCTGCCTGGAGCAAGAGGAGGCATGGCCTAACCAGTGTGGATGCCTTCGCCCCACTGAAGGAGAATCCAGGGACACTTTTTGGCTGCCTTATCTAGAAAATTCAGTGCCCTTAGAATCATCTCCTTGACACAAGAGCTGACCGCTCATGAAATCCTATGTTTTCACACTTTCTTCCAAAAACTGAAGCAAGTATACGATTATGTGTTCAGTTTAGTGTAATGAATGAAGAGGGGAGCTTATAGGTTTTCTATGGCGTTGGCCTCTTTTGGCTTTAATATGCAACCCCTAAACAAGCCCCCCCCATCTCTTTCCTTCAACAAGAGTATACTTGCAGGAAGGTAGAACCCTGCAAGGGATGTATGGGGGTCCTCTCTGAGCAGTTCTAGGTGATGTGGGTGGAGCACCTGGGGTTGCCAAGTCCTCCCTGGCAACCAGGGGGTGAGGGATCTCTCCGAGATCAAAAGGGAGGCCTAGGCTGGTGTTGGGATGTGTGGTGGCTCTGTCCAAGCAGCTGAAGATCATATGGGTAGACCACAGACCCTGTAAGCAGGAGGTGGAAAAGCCACCCTTGGAAAATGGGGGGCAGGACCTCTACTGTGCATTTCTGTAAATATTGGTGTAGTGGTTAAGTGCGTGGACTCTAATCTGGGAGAACCGGGTTTGATTCCCCACTCCTCCACTTGCACCTGGCTGGATTACCTTGGGCATGCCGTAGTTCTGATAAGAGCTGTTCTTGAAAAAAGAGCCGTTTCTGTCAGAGCTCTCTCAGCAGCCCCACCTACCTCACAGAATGTCTGTTGTGGGGAGGGGAAGGGAAAGGAGTTTGTAAGCCGCTCTGAGACACTTTCGGGTAGTGAAGGGCAGGGTATAAATCCAATCTCTTCTTCTTCTATTTCTTTGCTAGTTTGTTACTCCGTTTTAAAAGGGCAGTTGAAAGCTATGCAGGTGAAATTCCCAACCTGCAGGCAAGAGGTAGAGAAACCCTGCCATGGAGAGTTAGGGCACAACCTGTATTGTTGGGGGGGTTGTAAATATTTCTTGCTAATGTTTATTTGTCAGCTTGTCACTCCATTGTAAAAGGGCAGCTGAAGGCCATGAGGATGCAACTCCAAACCTGCAAGCAGGAGGCAGGGAACCCTCCTGTGTAAGGCTGGGGGCAAGACCCCTAAAACACATTGGTCTTTGTTGTAAATACTGCTTAGTTTGTTTGTGTGTTACTCCATTTTAAAAGACCAATTGAAGGCCATGAGGATGCCAAGTTCAAACCTGTGGACAGGAGGCAGAGAACCCTCCTCTGAAAAGCTGGGTAGAGGACCCATATTGTCCATCTTTACAAATGTTTCTTTGTTAATTTTTTTAATGGTGTAACTGTATTTTGAAAGAGCAGTTGAAGACCATGAGGATGGAACTCCAAACCCACAGGCAGAAGGCCGAAAACTCTCCCACGAAAAGCCATGGGCAGGACCCCAAAACACACTGGGCTTGTGTACCGGATCATGGGTATTCCTGTTAAACAATCACCCTTATAAGGTCTCAGATTTTCTCTCCAACCTCCCTATGAATTTTTAGTTCCATATCTGCTAACTGGGTAGCCTTTAGGTAGCGTGTAACTCTTCTTAGGTGGTGAATAAACTTTTATAATAATGCTTTTTTCTATTTGATACTTTGTTGGCTTACACCCCAACTAAGGAACTGTGACTGAGGAGGGTCTGTACCTCTATAAATTTTCCCTCAGAAATAGGCACCTAGGCACACTGAAACAGATGTCAGATTTATTTGAACAAACAGGCAGGGGATGGAAATTATATTTACAAGTGAGTTTTGGTTAGGACTGAAGCATGGACGGCTTCAAGAGGGAATTGGATAAACATACAGAGCAGAGGTCCATTAGTGGCTATTAGCCACAAGGTATAGATAGGAACTCTCGGTCTGGGGCAAAGGGTTGCTCTGTCTTCTTGGTGCTTGGGGGGGGGGGCAACAGTGGGAGGGCTTCTAGTGTCCTGGCTCCACTGGTGGACCTCCTGATGGCACCTGGTATTTCTGGCCACTGTGAGACAGAGTGTTGGACTGGATGGGCTATTGGCCTGAATCCAACATTGGCTTCTCTTATGTTCTTATGATTGGTAGAGAGGGGATATATATATATATATACACACACACATATATATTATACACACACACACACACACACATATATATATATATACACAAACTTGATTTTATGCAACACTAGAGAAATTCAGAATCATTTTCCCTAGTTTACTTTGTTTTGATGTTGTTAGAGATGTTTCACTGCTTTGACAGGGTTACAGATACTACTAGAGTGCCTCCTTTTGAACTTGTCACTGGAGGGTTACACGGACTTGAGATTTTATTACGTTTAACTCTATGTTTAGAGACCAGGGGTTTTCCTATCTGCCCCCTCTTCCTCTGGCCAGATTGTTATTTTCCTTAAGAGCAATTACCTCTTTTGACTTGCTTGAGGGACCTCTGTACCTCCTCAAACCTGTTTGTCAAATCTCTATCTGCCAGAGGAACAGTCTCTTTAAACTGGTTAATCAGCTTCCAAACTGAGAATGTCTAATTCTCTGCTCAAGTCGTGTTTCTGTGTTTCACACAAGGAGGTTTCTCTCCACTCCTGGAAAAGGTGAGGTACTGACACTTCTTTGCCACCCTAAGTCTGTTATTTGCAAAGGTCACAGTACACTCGCTCTGCTCCAGACAGGGCTTATCAGACCCTTTTTTCCTTCCTTTCCACTAGGAGTTTTCAGTTATCACTCCTGTCCAGTGTTCCCTCTAAGCTGAGTTAGTGTGAGCTAGCTCACAGATTTTTAGCCTCCAGTTCACAGATTTTTCTCTTAGCTCAGGAAGGAGGGCTCCAGAGCAAACTAATTTATGCAGCAGCCAAATCGCTCACTCACAACTTTAATGCCAATCGCTCACAAAGTAGAATTTTTGCTCACAAGACTCCACAGCTTAGAGGGAGCATTGCATCTGTCGAGTTCTCCTTCAACTCCAACTCATTCACTCCAACTGATTCAACTAACTCCTTCCCACTTGAATTTTTTAAAACAGCTCAGTGTTCCATTCCACAGTAAGCTGCTTTCACCCAATCAGAAGGAGCTCCGTGAGCTGTCGGTCATTTTTCAGCTAGCTCACCCTTTTCTCAGCAGCATTGCCTAAAAGTCTGCAATTGCTCACTGTCCGTCACAGCTTGCTTGTAAAGATTTCTTTGTTACACTGTAAAAAGATTTCTTTTGTGTTACTGCAGTTTTTAAAGTATTTTTACATAGATGATGATCCTAGGGTGGTTTGTCATTATAATGGGTTGACTTCCCTAAAACATATATCCCTGCACACCTGAAACTCTTGGCAGAGAAGAACAATAGGACAAACCGAAATTTTATCCTCCTCCTCATGATAGTCTGGGGACTGCTGGGATTTATGAGGCCTTGGTTTGTGCCCAAAGGGGCCAGCCGCACCCTATCTCTCTGCTGGAGTTTTAGAGATTTAGTGTTTGTTCTGGCTTATCTTGTTTTATTTTAAAACTTGTTTTATTTTGGAGAAGCTTTGGCCTTGTTTAACAGCTCTTGGCATTATGTATTCAAGCTGGACGGATCAACATCAGTGTTCCCTCTAAGCTGAGTTAGTGTGAGCTAGCTCACAATTTTTTAGCCTCCAGCTCACACATTTTTGTCTTAGCTCAGGGAGGATGGCTCCAGAGCAAACTAATTTATGCAGGAGGTAAATCGCTTACTCACAACTTTAATGCCAGTAGCTCATGAAGTAGAATTTTTGCTCACAAGACTCCACAGGTTAGAGGGAGCATTGATCAACATACTCTAGAAAAGTCTACAAAACAACTGAAAATTGACAACTTTATTTCTGCTGAGAGCAACATAAGTGATTTTTCGGCTTTCTACTCTTCAAACAGATACGAGGTGTTGGTGTGGTTATGACCACGTTGGTCACTACTGCCATTTGCTGTTATCTCTTTTGGCTTATAGCAATCCTATCCCAAGCCAGCTCGCTGTTTGGACTACAACTGAGGAATGAGACTATCTGGTATCTGTGGGAGTGACCCATGGTGTGGCAGACTGCTCCAACAGGTTCTCATCTGATCTAGAGAGCTCCAAGCTCTTCCCCTTCCAGTACCAAGCAAACAGATTTTACAGCCAAAATGGAGCTTAATGCTGAAATAGAGAGCACATTGACTATGAAGCCAGTAGACCCCTTTCCCCTGAGTCCTACACAGAGTTTAGTGAGTAATTTGGGCTGAGGATGACAATCATAGATAACAAAACGAATAATGATATTTGATTGGTAAATGTGATGTGAAATTCCTTCTCACTCCAGCCTGTTAGCTGACACAGTGCAAGAGCAGAAAGGTGCATTATACTTAAGAGTTAGTGTTTTTTAATTCTTATGTTTCTATTTCTAAAACTGTTCTTAAATTGTCTTTTCGTCAACTTTTATTTATTCAGACTGTATTGTGTTGTAAAGATACGGAGTAACCACATGGCAATCTTAAAGTAACAATTGACTTCTGTATAGGGGAAACAGACAACCGAGTATGCAGAAAATTCTCTAAGCTGCATATAAATATCTAAATGTTGTGTTTGGGTTCCTTGGAATTCATCCAAATAAGCACTGAAACCTATTGGGATGAAAGAAAACAAATGAGCCATAGCTTAGCCAAGAAATAAAAGTAATCAATAATGCTGTGGTAAGCAAGCAAAGCTATGAGGAAGCTGTCAGAGACTTTGTCTAATCTATTGCCAATAAACTAGTGAGTGGAAATGGCAAAAGTCAAACTGTGACGTGGCTAGCTTGTGGTGTGAGAGGAGGAAAAACAGAGTACCTTTTCTAGATTTTTTTTTTAATTGTTAGCATTGTCATTTACAGGTGAGTATAAAATCATTATAAATGTGTGAGAAAGGTTTTACAGTGTTAATGGAAAATGTTAATTTAAAAAGTTACAAAGTATATTCCTTCAGCAGCCTTTAACGTAAACACAGTAATTACATAGCTTGAACCATTCCACTGTATTTATCTGGGAACAGCTCCCAATCCCTGCCTGATAAAAGGGATCGCTGACTGGACTCCTCCCTGCCTGATCCAGGATACCTCCTATCCATTCTCCCTCCAACACCCAACTGCCCCTGTTTGCCCGTTGGCTGCTGACAGTTAACCGGCCTCAGGTGTCCTGCCCCCTTCAGCTTTCCATCCGCCTGATTGGTCTGCTCTGTCCCCGGGAGAACAGAGGGCGGAATCTTCTCCTGTCTATCACAGTGGCTTGCATTCTGCAATGGCTGATGTCCCTGCACCAGTGTTCCCTCTAAGCTGAGTTAGTGTGAGCTAGCTCACAGTTTTCTAGCCTCCAGCTCACACATTTTTGTCTTAACTCAGGAAGGATGGCTCCAGAGCAAACTAATTTATACAGTAGCTCAATCAGTCGCTCACAACTTTAATGCCAGTAGCTCACAAAGTAGAATTTGTGCTCATAAGACTCCACAGCTTAGAGGGCGCGTTGCCCTGCACCTCTGAAAATCTTGGCAGAGGGGCATGGATTCAACAAACAGAAATTTCATGCCTCTGGCTGTAACTGAGCCGCGATGTGGGGAGTCACTGTTCCCCCTGCCCTCGCCTCCTCCCTTTCCATTCCCCTTGTCTATGAAGGTGCTTTATCTGTGCCCCTGCCTAAAGTGGACAGCAGAATATTTGGTTGGGAGAATGAGAAGATCCAACACTACTGATAAATGCTAAGCGTTCTGGCCTCTTGCACGCTACAGCCCTTTGGAAATAAAGTTTAACGCTTTGATGTTTCCTCTCCTCCCCCCCACCCCCAGCGGAGCAGTTCACATCCTGAGCTGAATACAACCAGTGTAATCTTAAATTGTCAAAAAACTGAAATCACCATCTTGTATTACTATTATAATCTTAAAATGGGCAATGACTTGAGTGAGGCTTCCTGTGTTGGATTGGATTTATACCCTGCCCTTCACTTGGAGTCTCAGAGCGGCTTACACTCTCCTTTCCTTTTCCCCTCCCCACACCCTGTGAGGTAGGTGGGGCTGAGAGAGCTCCTTCGAGAACTGCTCTTGAGTGAACAGCTCTGAGAAACCTTGTAACTGACCCAAGGTCACACCAGCAGCTGCATGTGGAGAAGTGGGGAATCGAATCCGGTTCTCCCAGATTAGTGTATGCACTCCTAACCAATGCTCCCTCTAAGCTGTGGAGTCTTGTGAGCAAAAATTCTGCTTTGTGAGCTGCCCGGCATTAAAGTCGTGAGCGAGGGATTTGGCTGCTGCACAAATTAGTTTGCTCTGGAGCCCTCCTTCCAGAGCTAAGACAAAAAACGTGTGAGGTGGAGACTAAAAAACTGTGAGCTGGCTCACAGTAACTCAGTTTAGAGGGAACACCAATGAGTTAGCCAGCCCTCTAGGTATTTGGTTTCCTGTCTTAGACACTAGACTATAATAAAATGGATTTAGAAAGTGCCAATGTAGTTAAATTTAATCTCCTGACATATGGCTAAACTTAATCCCTAGTAATGTGAAAGTCAAAGGTGTTTTTAGTAATATGGTGCCTAATACATGCTGCTAAGTATAAGCCTAAATGTTCAAGCTTACATGAGAAAATTCCAGTGCACAGAGGTTGTGTTTGTCGATGAGTAAGATGCTATGTTGATGATTTAAAACCTACCCTTTTATTCCCTCTTGTAACCTACTGAAATTATATTCTTTGGCCACTTCTTATTTAAATACGATAACATTTTATAAATTTTTAAAAAATGAAAAAAACCCTCTGCTTAGAGGGAACAGTGCTCCTAACCACAAGACCAAAATGCTCACATCACACAGAGTGAGCACTATATTGTGTGCTGTGACATTGTGACAGCCAGGTACTTTCTCAGCTGCCCGTCCTCTCCCCTCACATCTTCCAGCAGCTGTGACTGCATTGGTGTTAGGTTTTCATGGTTTGGGAGTGGTGGTCAGTCACACACTGTTAATCTATGACTGTGCCGGGTTGTGTGCTGCTGGGGAGGTAGGATAGGAATCTGAGGTAACTTCTGTTCCTCCCCTCTCCCCGGAATGATTCACCCCAACACCTTAGATTCACAACAAAAGGAATATGATGTTTTTGTCTCTTCTTTAGAAGGGCTCCATGCTTAGTGTTGGTGGATGAGGCAAGGAATGGAACGAGGTGCTGGTTATTTACGGCAGGGGATAGCAGAACTCTTGCTTTAAAACAGTTATCACACACACACACACACACACACACACACACACACGTTAGCTTTACAGAACTGACAGGGTGTTTCTGTCGGAGAGAGTGATTTCTCTCGAAACTCTTCCTTAAACCCATGAATGTCAGCTCTTGATACAAGGGTCAGCTTGTCTCTTAAAATATTTCCCTCAGGTCGAATCTGCATTTGCATTTTTAAATTAGTTTCATGCTGCTGTGACGCCGTCTTTCTCTATGCTTGTTTGAATGTTGTTTGGAGAAGATTCTTTTAAAGCAGTGCAGAGGTGCAATGACAGTGGAACCGCCCTGAAAGGACGATAAACATATGTGGACGTGCTGGGACACCGGTGGGAAAGACAAATGCAGATTCAGCCTCAGTCTCTCCCCCACTTCATCTCTACATATGAATTAGTGTTGTTTAAAATTGGTAGATTTGCAGTTTAGTATTGGTTATATTGTTAGAGGGTTAAATTACTAGAATATGTATTTGTAACCTGGAAGATACATGTAATTTGTAACAAATTCTATGTATGTTGAAAGTTTTTTAAAAATAAAAACCTATTCCCCCCCCCCCAATATCTATTTTCCCCATCTCTAACCCACAATTCCTTAAGGTAATTTAGAATATCCGCTCGGTTACTGCCTCTTTATCAGCCCTGGGTCGTATGTTCCTATATAATAAATGTCTAAGTTCTTTTCCTTTGCTATGCAAACCCTAACTACCTAGCTATTCTCCTGATATTCTCCTCATGTTTCTCTGTTGCTTCCCCAAGCCCTGTCTGAGGTAATAACGGACTTTCCCTCCGTTTAACCTTCCTCCTCCCCCCACCCCCACCAAGAGGTTCCAGAGCCTCTCATTGGCTGATGCTGCTTAGTATCCGCCTACTCTCCCTGTAGGCAGGGATTGGCTGGGATGCCTGGAGGGTGGAACTAGAGGCCGTCCATCACAGATGCCCATCCCCCAAAGACAGCCCAGGAGAGGAGAGGATCAGGTGGGCTGTGGTCCACCAGCCCTTGAATCTCTCTATCTCTCTCTCTGTGTGTATTGGGTGCATTCAGACGCACCATTTGATCTGGTGTCGTGCCAGTTCAGAAATGGATTTTATCTGCGCAGTCAACATCTGCCTCCAGTCCCCAGTTGACGCTTTCCGGCTCAAAACCCCTTTAACCCAGAGTATTTTGATATCAGCTCCCCAAGTGGTGTTTTCCTTATTCTCTGGTTCCAGCTGCACCTTTCTGACGTCTGATCGCTCCTGCAGTGTCGAGCCACTTCCAGTTTAAACCCCCTCCCCGCTCAAAAGCTGCCCGAGGCTTCCGCTTTTCACCCACCATTTTTTAAAAACATTGGCAGTGTGCACATAGGTGGAGGTCCGCCACAGGATTATTAAAAATGTTTTAAAAGTGCCTAGTTTTAGCATTTAGATGCGTTCGGGATCTCACGGAGGCCATTTTCGGGGTAAACGTTTAAAGGGAAGTGTTACAGCAGTCGGTTTAAGGTGATTAGTGCTGTTCTGTGCATCCGCGAAACTTTTAGTTCCACAGATGGCTGCCTGTGCGCATGCCCAAACTGAGAGAGAAAAAACAACACTGACGCACACTCCCGCCTGTGGATGACGGGGAGCGATGTGGCTGTGCAGCGATCCGGAGCAAGGTGGTGAGTGTGATCGCGATTTTCCAGGTTAAAAAAAACCGCATCGGGGTTGGAGCAATTCAAACCGCTCCCAGCACACCGTCTGACCGCACCCTATTAAGTGTAACGAGGTGCTTCCAACTCATTGTGACCCTATGAACGAATGACCTCCAAAACATCCTGGCACAGAATCAGAGTTGGAAGGGACCTCCAGGGTCATCTAGTCCAACCCCCTGCCCAATGCAGGGAATTCACAAATCCCTCCCCCTCCACACCCCCAGTGACCCCTGCTCCATGCCCAGAAGGTGGCAAAGAACCTCCAGTATCCCCGGCCAATCCAGCCTCGAGGGAAAAAAATTTCCTGACCCCAAAGTGGTGAACTGGCATTTCCCTGGGCGTGTAAGAAGAGAACTAAGCACCGAGTCAACCCTTCCTGTCCTCCCTTCTCGTAGTCTGCCTAAATTCACGGAAATCAGCATTGCTGTCAGATGGCCATCGAGCCCCTGCTCAAAAACCTCCAAAGGAGGAGAGCCCACCAGCCTGAGCCAGGTTTTGTCAGACGTTCTTCGGGGGGTGGGGGGAACCCAAGCGGCATGTGTGGGAAGAGGAGATGAAGACTGGTTTCCTTTGAGAAGCAGCTTGATAGAAGGGGAGGGCATCTGCCGGCTGGCTTCAGGGAGAAAGGTCTGAAGATCTCTGTGGAAGCTTGGCCGGTTCTGGCATTTGCTGCCCTTCCCTTCCCCTCCTGTGGGCTGCGTGTTGCTGATATAGCGATGCTTTTGCCAGAAGGGTAGTGCCAGGGTGCTTGTGGTAGCCCATGGGGGACTCTGCTCAGCTGTGGGAAAGGAGACAAACGGGGGGTTCTAAGCAGACTCTGGTTTGCCAGGGTCATCAGTCACATGCACCCCCATTTTGCCCATGACCGGTGGGTTGCTGTAGTGTGCCAATATGATGAAAAGTCTCACGGGAAGGACAAAATCTTACAAACATGACACGTGCAGAAGAAATGCCAGATATCTTTAAAGAAACGTGTCTTCCCCCACTACTGGCTGACATTTGTCTGGCTTGCTATGGAACTTTTACGATTCTGTTTTCCCCCCCAGCCTACTTGAGAAATGCTGTTGGCATTGGTGGAACACTGAGTTTCAGAACAGTTACAGCTGATCAGCGAGACCAAATGACCACAAAGACCACAGCCAAGCTACGTTGTGAGCCGCTGAGAGAAGATGATCATGACCTGGGGTCAGAATGCTGGGACTTGAACGAAGGCGACTTGAGTTCACTGCCCAGGACATGAAAGTAACTGGGAAGATCCTGAACCAGCCGATTTCTCTCAGCCCAGCCTCCTGCACGGGATTACTGCGTGTGAGAGAAAAATCCATCCATCCGCACCACCCTGAGCGACGCGGACAAAGAATGAAGGACAAAGGTGAGGAATGAAAGTACGGTGAATTGGTGGCAGCTTTACTGATTGTGCCTGTTTCTCTCTCTCATGCATTTAGGGACGTCCGTTTAGCTTCGACCAGGGCCGGGGCCTTTTCTGCCTTAGTCCTGGCCTGGTGGAATCAGCTCCCACGTGAGATCAGAGCCCTGCAGGACCTTTTACTGTTCTGCAGGGCCTGCGGAACAGAGCTGTTCCACCAGGCCTTTGGGTGATGAGACGGGCGTCCAGGAAAATAGCTGGGCCCCTGCTGAAGATATCATCTTATGCGGTATGGACTATGCAGCCTTGGAATCCAGTGACACCAGTACTGGGGACTGTACAAAACTGATGTATATGGTCTTAATGTTCTTTGAATGTTTTTTAATTATTATTATTACTATGTTGTGATGCCGCAAGGCATAAGGTTTGATCGTAATCCGCCCTGAGCCCATATGTGAGAAGGGCAGAGTATAAATGTGAAAATTTTTAAAAATTTAAGTAGGAAAAGGAAACACAGAAAGCATGCTTCAGCAAGAACATTTTTAAAAATATATCAAACTGCCATGTTATTGCACAGTCTGGATTCTGTAATGGGGGGAAACAGTAAGACTATATCAATATATATAGCTTTGATTTTAGAAATCCGTCATAAATATATTCCAATAAATTTAAATAAATTCATCTTCTGATACAGGTAAAAAAACGAACATTCAAGCTGATGTGAACATCTGAGTCCCTGCAGTCATCCAACAGCAAATCACCTGGAGGAAATAAAGGGAGAAAAGGTCCAGTAAGAAGCGGCTTTGGGTAGCTTAGTCTCTCACATGCATCTTTCTCCACTACTGACATTGGAAGGCATAACAGCTAAACCATATTGACAGTCATACCTGGATATGCCTGTTGTTGCGACACCATCTAGTGACCTCAGAGGGTAACAACATCATCGTGACACTTTAATGACTTGCCTTGAAGCTTCCACTTAAGCTATCGTGAATTTGGAATTGTCAACCGAGAGGTTGGTTTCCAAACCATGGACTGACGGAAGAAAGCCTGAAGTGTTGGAGACAGTATCAGAGGGTTGCCGTGGTGGCCTGCAGTGCCCTGATTATGGCCTGCAGCTAGATTCGAAGCCAGGAGCACCTTAAGAGTCCAACATGGTTTTCAGGGTATGAACTTTTGAAAGACAAAGCTCCCTCTCAAGAGCTCATACCCCCAAAATCTTGTTGGGCTTTAAGGTGCAACTGGCTTCGAATTTAGAGTTGAAGGATTCTTCCCTCAAGCCTATCCAAGGAAGGACCCTTTTGGTGGTGGCACAGCTTGTTCCGGGGCTGAAATGCCCTTCCTAATCCTCCCAGTAACAGCACTCCTGTGGAACCAATCAGAAGTGGTCAACCAGAAGTGGCCATACTCAGGGCACAGAATAAGAAAAAGAAATTGGATTTATACCCTGCCAGGGCCGGCTCGCTCACTAGGCGAAACGGCCCTTAGGGGTGCCAAACAGCACCCACCCTCCCTCTGCCAAAAGCCCTCTCTCTGACCAGGTGACCGCTGACCGCCACCGGAGGAAGCCGCCCAAGCCCGAGGTGGTGGCGCTGCTGCCCACCCGCCTTGTGGCTTGGAGGCGGCACCAGATGGACCCAGGCGGCGGGGGGGTTAGGTGCGCCCCGTGGCCGGGGGCTGCGACAGGTTCGCGGGTGGGTGGACGGGCGGCGATGGAGTTGTCGCCGCCGGTGGCGCTAAACAGGCTAGTGTGGTCAGTGGTCTTCTGGTGGCGAGGGAACGGGGCGGAGCTCTCTCCCCGCTGGGGTCCTCCTTGGCACCAGCACTCGGCCAGGCAGCGCGACCGGGGGCGGACAGATCCTTCCCAGGGCCAGGTTTCGGCGAGGTGCAAGGAGTAGCCTGGAAAGGACTCAGGAAACTGCGAGCGCTTGGTACCTGTTGCAGGGGGATCAGTGACCCACTTCGAGCCAGGGACATCGCGGGCCAGCGGTATTTGGGTGAGAGGGTGCCAGAGTGGGGGAGGGAGGCGGAGGCCGGTCGGACTGGGATCTGGTCTGGCCCGGAGGAGCTGGAGGAGCGGAGGGACAGTCCCGACTGGCACGTCTCCCCGAGCCGTGGGCCTCCTGAATGTCGGGGGAACAAGCAGGTGTGTGCGAGGAGGAGCGGGTGCTGGAGCTGCTGAGCTACGGGCTGCGTGGCAGCAGTGGTGCTGGGGCGCACCTTCCGCATGCCCTACAGGTGCTACTCGTCGGTGCTGCTGGGTGGCTTGGCCGGATGGTGCAGGAGGCACCCTCCTTCCTGCTGCCGCTCCTCCTCGTCCTCTGCAGCGACGGCGCCCAACTCCATTGCTGGCAAGAGCTACTGCCATTGCGGGGGGGGGGCGCACGGGGGGGGGGCAGAAGGGATCCTGCCTAGGGTGCAAAATAAGATACGGCCGGCCCTGTACCCCACCCTTCACTCAGAGTTTTAGAGCAGGCTATGCTCCTGCAGAGTGCAGGGGGTTGGACTAGATGACCTGCAAGGTCCCTTCCAACTCTAACATTCTGTGATTCTATAATTTAATCTCTTTTCTCTTCCCCTCCCCACAGCAGACACCCTGTGAGGTAGGTGGGGCTGAGAGAGCTCTTTTCCAAACTGCTCATGAGAGATCAGCTCTGAGAGAACTATGGCTTGCCCAAGGTCATCCAGCAGGTGCGAGTGGAGGAGTGGGGAATCAAACCCGGCTCTCCCAGATTAGAGTCCGCGCACTTAACCACTACCCTAAACTGGCTCTCAACAGAGGCCAAAGCTCTGACTCTTAGGTTATTTGAGTGGGGTTCTGGGTTTCACCAGTGGAGCAGACTACATTCACAGAGACACATGTCAAGGGGGTCGATCTTTGTCCTCTGAGCACACATGGTAACATTAGTAGGGAAGGGTGAGTTTCACAAAAAACCCCTGCAAAGCCCTCCCCAGACATCCCTCCCCAAACAATTTCACCTGGAAGGTGCCACACGCAACTGTAAGCCGGGCACGTTTCTGGCCACCTCTCTTGAGAAGAACACCGTTGAGAGACCGTCTGTCTACCTACCATCCATCCAGATCTGTGGCTGAGCATGTTCATATCTTAAAGCCGAGGGCTCTCATGCACTCCTTGTGGGCCTCAATAAGTGCTCCGCAGTGCTCTTCTCCTTTTTCAATGACGCTGCAAGTCAAAGGCTTTCAATTAGATGATCTCACACACTATGAAGTCTCTCCAATGGTGAGCAAGGCTTGACTTGTGTTAACGGTATCGGTTCTCAGAACAGGAGTGTGTTACTGTATTACTCTACCCTGTATTCTCTTGAGTTCCTCTTTTCAGAAAGGGCAAAAGTGGCTACCGCTTGGGGGGGGCCTATTCAGACCATTTCCTAGGGAGTTATGAACAGTGCTAGAATGGCAAAGACAGATCCAACCCCTTCCCTACAACTGCACTTGCAATTTTGGGATGTTAATATGTGCTGGGTTTTTTTAAAGGAAGCACTCAAAAGTCAAAGCCGGTCATGTGGGCTCCTAGTATTCTGCTGACAGTAGGAAAATCATCCAGAAACGCCTACCAGAGCCAAAGTCTGTATGCTTTCAGAATATCCACTAATGGTAGCTCTTTTTAGGGCCTAAATACTTCATAAAGACTGCTGCTATTTTCCCACCTTTCAGTAAGTAAAGGTAAAGGTTTCCCTTGCTCGAGGGCTAGTCGAATTCGACTCTAGGGGGCGGTGCTCATCTCCGTTTCCAAGCCGAAGAGCCAGCGTTGTCCGAAGACTTCTCTGTGGTCATGTGGCTGGCATGACTAAACGCTAAGGCACACGGAACGCTGTTACCTTCCCACCGAAGCAGTACCTATTTATCTACTTGCAGTTCCTTGCTTTCGGACTGCTAGGCTGGCAGGAGCTGGGGCCAGAGACGGGAGCTCACTCCGTCACGCGGCACTCGGGTCTCGAATTGCCGACCTTCTGGTCTGCAGCTCAGCATCTTAACCTCTGAGCCACCACAGTAACATCTAGTAAATAACACACAATGTGGTATGATCATGATTAAGAACTATAGTCTGTACTGCAGTCACTGTGCCTTAGCTTCTGGTAAGTAGGATCCTATTTATCTAATTTCTGTACTGCTTAACGTGTCATGTGAATGCTTATGCTGTGACTCAGTTCTTTCTGGTGGTTCCAGACTCCTACAATCCTAATGTGTTGGTTATTGAAGGTCCTGTTGACCGTACTGGCGCATTTGATGCATAATCCACCTTGAGTCCTTGTGAGAAAGGTAGATTATAAATAACGTGAATCAATAAAACAAATTTCTGTCTTCCCACAAGCAACGGCCATATGAACTAGAGTGGGGTGAGTAAAGGCTGACGCAGTGCTACTTTTTTAAATAGTCAAGTATTATCAGGGAGGTGCCAGTTGGCAACTACCCAAAGGTGTCATCCACTGAAATGAAATCCCAATGGGGACCCAAACAATGCTCCCTCTAAACTGTGGAGTCCTGTGAGCAAAAATTCTACTTTATGAGCTACTGGGATTAAAGTTGTGATCGAGCGATTTGGCGGCTGCATAAATTAGTTTGCTCTGGAGCCCTCCTTCCTGAGCTAAGACAAAAAGTGTGAGCCGGAGGCTAAGAAACTGCGAGCTAGCTCACACTAACTCACCTTAGAGGGAACACTGGACCCAAAGTGGTTTACATCATTCCTTTATTTTAACCTCACAACAACCCTGTCAGGTAGGTTAGGCGGCGAGTATATGACTGGCCCAAGATTCCCCCACAGATCCATGGCAGTGCTGATCCGAGATCTTAGTCCAACCACCACACCACAGTGGCTCAGTGGGGCAATGCAATGCTGGTTTGCACTTCCATACTACTGTGTTACGAACAGTGCACTTTCTGAAAGCACTTGGTAGCTGCTGGAAAACGTGTTGGCAAGCACCACATACAGGACCGGGACCCCTGATGCAGCTGAAGTTTAATTTGTGTGGTTTGTGTGCTATGCACAACCCTAGCCAGTGGAAATAGACCTCAAGCACCCCACGCAGCTTTTAAAGTATCTCTAAGCGCCGCAGCAGAAACTCTGTGGCACAAAAGCTCACACCGCCACATGTCCCAGGGTCTCTCTTACAGCAACAGAGACAGACCAGCCAGTCAAAGCCTGTGATCCTTGCGTGACAGCAGAGAGCTGTTCAGAGGATTACAGGCTGCCCGGTTTTCAGGTCCGTGTCAGGTCCTGTCAAGCCCACATGACTTGGCAGTTTCCTTGCCAAAACTGCATTCCCGGGCATGAAGGGGCCAGGAGTAGGGTGGCAGTATGTGAGGAGAGGGGGGCTTAACCCCCCCAACACACACACACACACTGTTTGACTGGTGTAGTGGTTAAGAGCGGCAGGACTCTAATCTGGGAGAACCAGGTTTGATTCCCCACTTCTCCACATGCAGCCAGCTGGGTGACCTTGGGCCAGTCCCAAGTTCTCTTGGAGCTGTTCTCTCAAGAGCAGTCCTCGAAAGAGCTCTCTTAGCCCCACCTACCTCACAGGCAGTGTTCCCTCTAAGCTGAGTTAGTGTGACCTAGCTCACAGTTTTTTAGCCTCCGGCTCACACATTTCTGTCTTAGCTCAGGAAGGATGGCTCCAGGACAAACTATTTTATGCAGCAGCCAAATCGCTCACTCACAACTTTAATGCCAGCAGCTCACAAAGTAGAAGTTTTGCTCACAAGACTCCAGAGCTTAGAGGGAGCATTGCTCACAGGGTGTCTGCTGCTGGGAGAGCAAGGGAAGGAGATTGTAAGCCGCTCTGAGATTCCTTCCGGTAAAGAAAAACGGGGTCTACAAACCAACTCTTCTTTTTCTAACCTAAAATACAGTAGTTGCTTGTCCCACACACACATAGAGTGTCAGCATGATGCAGGGGTTAGAGTACTGGAGAAGGATCTTGGAAAACCAGATCTGAATTCCCACTCTTGCTGGGTGGACCTTGGCTAGTAACTTCTCAGCCCAACCTAACTCACAGGGCTGTTGGGGGGACGACGACAAAGAGAAGAATGTCAACTACTTTGGGAGGGAAAGAATAAATGAAGTAAAACACAGTAATACCCCTAATGAGGCAAAGAAAGGCTCCCTGTAACTATTTTAGGCCGCGAAATGACAGGCAAGGGGTGCTGAAGGCCCCTTCAGTCACCACGGCCCCGTTGCAAGTCCAACCGAGACCTATCCGAGAGTTCAGTCCCAGCCAGGAAACCAGGCCTGGCTCTGCAGGTCGGGCCCAACAGCGACAGCAGGCCAGCTTGCAAGCGAACACGTGAGAACGCAGCGAGGCCGAGCGGGGGCTTCCTAGCGGCCCGTAAGGGAGAGGCAGGAGAGAAAGAGAACTTGGTGAACACCCGTGTACGTGTGAACCCTCCCCGGTAGCCGTGTCGCCACCCACCCACCGCCGGGCCGTCTACCCACCAGGCGTCGCGGGCCTGCTTTGTCTCCGGGCAGGCACAGCAGGGCTTGAGGGAAGGCGGCGGCTTCTGCTCGGTCGGAGGAGAGGCGGGAAGACCCGAAGCAGCGTTGGGGAACGCGCGCGACATGGTTCCCGCTCGCGCATGCGCAAACCCCGGGGAAAAGACGAGCAGCCGGCCGGCATTTCCGCCGATCAAGGACACAGGGCCCGGTCGATGCCTGTGACGTCATACTCACGCGACAGGGAATATACCATAGGGATCAAGGGGCGGGCGGGGGTAGAGCGGTGCGCTGCTTTGTCACAGCGTTTAAAGTTATAGGAAAGCACTAGGAATGGTCCCAAAGGGGCAGCGGTCTTATACGTGACAGTTTTGGGGAAATACCTGATGATTTTTGGGGGGTGGACTGGAGTCTGAGGAGGGTGGGGTTTTGGGAGGGGCGGGACCTCAGTGGGGTGTAATGCCATAGAGGCCACCTTCCAAAGCGGCCTTTTTCGCTCGGGGAACTAGCGTTGCTAGCCTCCAGGTGGGGCCTGAGGATCTCCTGCTCTTACAGCTGATCTCCAGGCCCAGCTGACAGAAATCAGCTCCCCTGGAGAAAATGGCTACTTTGGTGGACTCTGTGGCTTTGTACCCGGCTGAGGCCCCTCCCTTCCCCAAACCCCACCCTCTCCTGGCTCCACCCCCAAAGTCTCCAGGTATTTTCTAAACCAGATCTGGCAACCCTAAGGGAAACTGATCTATGTCGCCTGGAGATCAGTTGGAATAGTGGGAGATCCCCAGCCACCACCTGGAGGTTTAGAATAAATAAATGGAAGTACATCAAAGAGGGTTCTGCATATAACAACACAGTCAAAAACTGTAACACTGTACCCCAAAATACTTGGCACTCGATTCAAAACATTCTTATATTAACAGTGTAGGGCTCTAAATAACCATTCAGATCCATTCCAAAGACACCAGTGTAAATAGTCCAATACAGTTCAACAAATTCCTAACAGTTGATAAAATGTCCACAAAACTAAGAGGAGTAACAGTTGATAGATGTCCACAAAATATGCCGGTTGGAATAGATATAGACTGCTGTATACAGTCAAGAGAAATATGTAGAGCCTGGTGCTCCATCCCTGGAGGTGCTCCATCCCTGGAGGTGGCCTGAGGAAGTCCTGAAAGGAAAGGGATGGGAACATGGGCGGGGACCATCGCCACACCTCTTAGCAACTTTGTTTTGTGGATGTCTATCAACAGTTACTCCTCTTAGTTTTGTGGACATTTTATCAACTGTTAGGAATTTGTTGAACTGTATTGGATTATTTACATTGGTGTCTTTGGAATGGATCTGAATGGCTATTTAGAGTCCTACACTGTTAATATAAGAATGTTTTGAATCAAGTGTCAAGTATTTTGGGGTACAGTGTTACAGTTTTTGACTGTGTTGTTATATGCAATACGTGGAGGTTGGCAGCCCTGTTAGAGAGCTGGACAAGTGCACTTGATGAAAGAGAACGGCACCCTTGCCACCTACTGTATTTACCCACCCTTCTCTTTCTCAACATGAACAAAGAAAACATTGGTGGCACTTCCTGGTCTGACCCACATTAAATAGAAGTATATCCCACCAGATGAAAATCAACTAGACTGACAGTTGCATCATCTGCATACCAGACTTTTTGGTCACATTTCTGAATCCTTAACAAACCTCATAGTAGTGCCAGGGAGGACAGGATTCTACTTACAATAAGCTAAACACAGCAGTACAGACCACAGTCCTTCAATCTTTTATCTAAGCAAGTTTGAAAACCATTTCGTTCAGTGCAATCCTGCTACATGAGCAGAAAGGACCTATTGTTCAGTTTTGCATAGTTTTGTGGAAAGCCAGGTGAGTGGAGTGGGGGCTTTCCTGAACTCTTTGGGCAGGCCATTCCACAAGGCAGGAGTCACAGAGGAGAAGGCACATGTACAGGCAATTGTTGGTTTTGCCCATTTGCAGATTGGCACTAATGCTCCCTCTAAGCTGTGGAGTCTTGTGAGCAAAAATACTACTTTGTGAGCTACTGGCATTAAAGTTGTGAGCGAGCAATCTGGCTACTGCATAAATTAGTTTGCTCTGGAACCATCCTTCCTGAGCTAAGACAAAAATGTGTGAGCCAGAGACTTAAAAGCTATGAGGTAGTTCACACTGATTCAGCTTAGAGGGAACACTGCTCTGGAGCCGTTCTTCCTGAGCTAGGACAAAAATGTGTGAGCCGGAGGCTAAAAAAACTGTGAGCTAGCTCACACGAACTCAGCTTAGAGGGAACCCTGGTTGGCACTCACAGAAGCCCCTGCTGACCTTAGTGATGTTGTGGCGGAGCATAGGGAGCAAGGCGGTCCAGCAAATAAGAGTGGCCAAGGCCATGAAGGGCTTTGTATGTGATACCCAACACCTGAAACTGAGCCCAGTAACAGATAGGCAGCCAATGGAGCTTCTGCAGAATGGGAGTAACATGCATGCTCCGTCTAGCTCCCATGAATGGCTGTTTACCCCTCTCTCTCTTTGCACTTTTAAAGGAATGAATGGATATCACCCTGCCAACAAAAGTCCGTATGGTCAAAGCAGTGGTATTCCCAGTAGTACTGTATTACTGCGAGAGCTGGACCATAAGGCCGAGTGCTGAAGAATAGATGCTTTTGAATTATGGTGCTGGAGGAGACTCTTGAGAGTCCCTTGGACTGCAAGGAGATCAAATCAGTCAATCCTAAAGGAAATCAACCCTGACTGTTCCCTGGAAGGCCAGATGCTGAAGCCGAAGCTCAAATACTTTGGCCACCAAATGAGAAGGGAGTACTCCCTGGAGAAGACCCTGATGCTGGGAAAGACTGAAGGTCAAAGAAGAAGGGGATGGCAAAGGATGACATGGCTAGACAGTGTTATTGATGCAATGAACATGAAGTTCAGCAAACTCCAGAGGACAGGAGGGCCTCGCATGATGTGGTTCATGGGGTTGCGAAGAGTCGGACTTGACTGTGCAACTGAACAACAACAATAAGAACATGTAACTTACTTCATAGTAGCAGGCATAAGATCTTGCGGGCAAACAGAGCAGGATGCCCCTCAGATTTCAAAACATGCGAGATCTAATAGTGCAGCTGTTGCCAAGAAGCCATTCTCGATTGCACTGTTAAACAGACTCTTTTACTATCAATGCCTTGCTGGACTGTGAATCGTTAAAAGTGACTGTACCCTCTTTCACTATTCCCTTGTCTCACTCCTTCCCCAAGAGGTGTCACTCCTTTCAGCACATCAACCCTAAATTGTCCAACCGTCGTTTCTTTTGTCCCATCCATCCTTAGGTATTGTTTTTTTCTTCTACATTTCCTGGGAATCAGTGACTGCCTGGTTCCTGCCTCAGGTCACAAAATTGGCTACTTAAGGGGAACTCTCTGCACATGCAGTGGAGCTCTCACCCCCCACCCCACCTTTCAGGTTCCATCCCTGATCAGTTTGGGACCACTCCATGTGTGTCGTTGGCCGACTCACGATCCACTCCCTCTCTTTTCTTCCCTTTTCACTGCATGGTCTACTCATCTTGCCAGACAGGTAACGTATCACCCACCAGCGATATTCCTGCTAATGTGAAAGTCGCTGTCTTTTCCTGCCTATTCTTCCTAGATCTGTATCGACTGTGTATGCGTGATAATCATTTTTTGTATGATTGATCATTATTAAGTAAAAGACCAATTATCGCATCAGCCTGGTTCCCTCGTCTATTCATGGGCTCTGGGAATTCTGACTGGTATTCTGACTGCGCTATATGCCAACTGCCCTTTAATATCGTAGTTCCCCCCAAGCTTTTTTTTTATTGAGCCCCGGAGGGGATTTTTTATTATTTTTTTCAAACTACAAAACTACCCCAAGCTTGATAAGAAAGAAGGCAATTTGGCTAACACGGCCTCATTTGGAACATGGATAAGTCTGGTTGCCATATATACCTTTTTGAGATGCAGGGATCCTGAGGACATGCGCAGTGAACCCGTGGAAACTGGTTAAAAATAACCTTGGAAGAGCTGCACTAACTTAATTTCCGGGCACAATTCAATGCCCCACCCTTAACATCTACCCTGATATTATTATTATTGTTACATAGTACAAATATGTAAAAATACAGGAGATACAGACATTGAAACATAAGATGGACAGTATTCTTTCCCTGTATTAATCACCTAAGCAATCTGAGTGAGACAAGGAGTACAGGTGTTTCTTCTCCAAGTACCCCACAGATTGCTTCTTAAAATTAAACTATACTTCCCGGGATATTTACATGTTGGGAAAATCCCAACATTATCTTCAATAGCAACCAAAATTGGGAATATTAAATAATATTGCAATGAGGAGGAATTATTCCTTCTAGGTAATATTAAATCCACCCCAGGACTTACCCTCCCTCTCCAAATCCAAATCGGAGAAATCCATACCACCCACCAAGAGAGGGGCAAAGGCAGGAAAAGGCTGAGCCAGGGCACCCTCGATAAAGGCTGAGCCAGGGCACCCTCGATACCCACAAACTCCCGGCAGGGAGCAGTTCCAGAACCCAATTCCAATTCAGGCGTATCTAGGGAACACCAAGGGAAATCCCACAAATGCAGTCCGGGGACGGGAGGGACGGGGTACCCTGGTTTATTATTTCTTTGTTTAGAACATTTTAATGCCGCCTCTCCAGGAACCAGCCCCAGGCGGCTTGCAAGACAAATGCCAAAAGCAGGTTTTCAAAAGTGAATTAAAATCCAGCTGTAAAAAAACGAAGATCCAGCCCAGCATATAAATATGATGAAGAGTCCCAGAAAGCTGGAAAACTTGCACAACGTCTTGGGCGATTTTGGTCGCGCCTAAACAATTCCGGGTAATGAACCGGAGCTTCCCTTTCACAGTAAAAACCTTAGCGGGATTCCACCTGTCTGCGAGCAGAGCAACCCCGCATCGCATCCGCCGGTGAGCGGCAGCGCCCTCAGCCAATCGGCGTTAAACTCAGTGGGCGGTCCTTCCCTTTGGCGCAGAGTGACAAGAGGCAACTCGCCCCGCCCCCTTGGAGGGGGCGTGGCACCCACTCCGCCGATTAAAGCGAGCCCCGCCCCCTGCTCCACCGCGCTTCCGCGTTGCCATGGTTACGGCGTCTGCCGGCCTCGAGCACCGTCGCAGGGGGCCGCCGAGATGACCCAGTCCGTGACCGTGACGCGGCGGCAGGGCCTCGCCACGTCCCGGTACCGCAGGACAATGGCGCCCAACCGTGCCTTCGACTTCCTCTACGGTAATGGAGAGGGGGCGCGCGACGGATCGGGGCCGCGGGCGGGGTTGTGCGCGCCCCCTGCTAGCGCTTAATGGTAGCGAGGGAGGGCTAGGAGGCGGTACTTCCGGTGTGCAGGAGGCGACCCTCTTCTTTAATTTGCTGGTCAGGCTGTAGAAAGGAGAGGGGTAGATGTTTCGCCATAGAGATGCCGGGAGGACGGAAGCTGTTCCTTGCGTCTATGGAGAACCATAGAGAACAGCTTTCTCATATAGACCGGCACTTCCGTGTTAGCATCCCGTACTTCCGGTTTCTCTCACTGGAAGTAATATTATAGATTGCCAGGGGTCATTTTGTAGAAAAAGAGGTGCCGGCGTTCATTAGCATAACTTATTTGCATATGCCACACCCCCTGACATCACTGGAAGTGTGTCAGAAGGCAACACCCACCGCTCAGGCTCCACTGGACTGATTTGGATTGCTAGCTATTGGGGGGGGGGGGAGTTCAGATCTGTCCTCGCAGAGGAGGGAGAGCTTGTACCTGAATAAAACTTGGTCTTAAAGGTTCCACTGGACTGTTTTGGACTGGGGGGGGGGGCTCTGCAGCTTACCTGGCTGCTTCTTGCTCTGACTGAGGGCTGCTGGGAGCAGGGGGTGGGGCTTGTTGCATGTGCCCACCCCCTAGGCTCTTTACTGCTGGAGCTCCGCTCCTGTGCACTCCTGTAGGAAATGACCCCTGATTACAACTATCCTAGAGCGGGAGCGGCTTGGCCGGCGGACCGGATTTCCTGAATGCCTTGGATGGCTTGGTCGTCTCTACCCCGGGGTTGGCGATCCCCGATGTTTTCCCTCCCCTGAAAGTTTTCTTAAAGGTGTGCTGCGACTCATGAAGGGGAAATAATCAGAGCTGCTCAAACGCCCTCCCACAAACTTTTGCGAATTGCCTGTGTTCTCTCCATCCCAAGGACGGATGCTGCTTGCAAGAGCCTAGGGTGCAAAGGAGAAGAACTCGGGCTGGAGGAGAGTCCGCTTTTGCAGGCGCCCGGAAGCCGAAGGAGAACGTTCGCCCATCCCCAGGGACTGAAGGGATCACTAGCAATAAATTCTAAAGTTCGGTTGAAAAGAGCGAGAATCCAGCAGCACCTTAAAGACTAACAAAATATGTGGCAGGGTAGGAGCTATCGTGAGTCACGGCTCACTGAAGAAGTGAGCACTGACTCGCGACACCCTCCTACCCTCGGAGAGGGCGGACTCTAATCTGGGAGAACCGGGTTTGATGCCCCACCAGTGTTCCCTCTAAGCTGAGTTAGCATGAGCTAGCTCACAGTTTTTTAGCCTCCGGTTCACTCATTTTGGGGCCCTGCCACACGGGGCGGAAAGGGATGGGTTGAAGCGTGGCTTCTGAAAGCCGCACCAAAAAAAAAAAGCCGCGGCGGGATCACATTGATCCCCTGAGTCGCGACGCATTCCCTCCCTGGCACGATCAGATGCCGGGGGAAGCGACGGAGGGGAACGGGAAACTGCCGAACTGCGCAAGTCTGAGCATGCGCAGTTCAGGCAGGAGTCGGGGATGCGCCAGCATTGATGCGGCCGTCGTGGATGAACCACCTCGGTAGGTGGTTCATTTTTGATGCGTTTCATCGGGGGAAGGGCCGAACTGCGCATGTCTGAGCATGCGCAGTTCAGGCAGGAGCCGGGGATGCGCCGGCGTTGATGCGACCGTCGTGGATGAACCACCTCAGTAGGTGGTTCATTTTTGATGCGTTTCATCGGGGGAAGGGCCAGATCGGGGATGGGTGCGCAACGCTGTCCAGATGTTGCAGTGGGATCGCGCCCGTTTGCTCTGGCCCTGATCCGGCCCACTCCCGGCCCAAAACCCCTCGTGTGGACAGGGCCCAAGTCTTAGCTCAGGGAGGATGGCTCCAGAGCCAACTAATTTATGCGGCAGCCAAAATCGCTCGCTCACAGCTTCAATGCCAGTAGCTCACAAGGTAGAATTTTTGCTCACAGGACTCCACAGCTTAGAGGGAGCATTGTTCCCCACTCCTCCATGTGCTGGTGTGACCTTGGGTCAGTCACAAGTTCACTCAGAGCTGTTCTCTCAATCCTAACCCTAACCCCACTTACCTCACAGGGTGTCTGTTGTAGGGAAGGGAAAGGAGATTGTAATTGTAAACTGCTCTGAGATTCATTTGGGTAGTGAAGGGCGGGGTATAAATCAGATCTCTTCTTCCTTTACCCTGCTACAAATTTTGTTAGTATTTAAGGTGCTCCTGGACTCTTTTCTACTGCTACAGACAAACCCATCTTAAAGCATTTCCAGTTGTCCAGACTGAATCCATGACCATTGCCCATTAGCAATTGATTGGGTATGATGGGCAAGGGAGAAAAAGTTCTATTTCTCAATTTCATGTGTAATTTTATACATTTCTATCAAGTTGTTTGAGGGGGCTATCTTACTCAAAGACCCTTTGGTGCGGGACCTTGCCAAAAGCTTTTAGGAAATTCCTACTGGCAGAAAATAGTGAAGACTCGATAGTGAAGACTTGAAACGACTCTTACTGAAAGTGCTGAACATGAAGACAAAAGTAATGACTACGGAGGAATTATACAGCTTTAAGTTTGACAATGAAGAAACTGACATTGCTCAAGATGCTGTATTCCTTGGCTTCATCATCAACCAAAAGGAAGACTGCAACCAAGGAATCAGAAGGAGTCATTAATTTTGTCTTCTTGAGGCAGCATAAACATTTTCTAAAAAATTAAGATAAATAATTAGAAAAACAGATTGGATTTATACCCTGCCCTTTACTACCCAAAGGAGTCTCAGAGTGGCTTACAATCTCCTTTCCCACCCCACAACAGACACCCTGTGAGGTAGGTGGGGCTGCAAGAACTCTTTCAAGAACTGCCCTTCATAGAATCATAGAGTTGGAAGGGATCTCCAGGGTCATCTAGTCCAACCCCCTGCACGATGCAGGAAATTCACAAATACCTCCCCCTCCTCACCCGCAGTGAACCCTGTTCCACGCCCAGAACATGACAAAAAAATCCTCCAGGATCTCCAGAAATGGCTTCTTGACCCCAAAGCGGTGATCGGCATTTCCCTGGGCGGGTCAGAAAGGGCCACAAGAGCTAAGCACTGAGGCAGCCCTCCCTGCCCTCCCTACTTGTGATCTGCCTGAGTCCACAGAATCAGCATTGCTGTCAGGTGGCCATCTAGCCTCTGTTCAGAAACCTCCAAAGAAGGAGAGCCCACCCCCAAGGAACCCTGTTAGAGTTTTCCCTTGGATGACTGCGGCCCCGCCCCCGGCACGCCCGGCGTGGCTGCGTCACTTCCGGGTGATGTGCTGATGCTGGGCACGTCCCGTGCTTTGGGGGGGGTTTCCCCCCGGGGCCCAATCAGCCGGTGGCGGAGAACGGGCTTCTGGGGCGGGGGTTTCCCCACCCCCTGGGGGGACTTGGTAAGCCTACATGGCGACCTCTGGTGACTGACCCCTTACTGCGGACCTGGAGGATATTCGGAGAGGTTGCCTGCCCCTGCCTCCCGACTGCTGGTATTCCACGGAGGTCTCCCGTCCAAGTCCTTGCCAGAGTCGGCCCTGCTTAGCTTCCGAGATCTGACGAGATTGGGCTGGCCTGGGCGATCTGGGTCAGGGAAAAAGCTTCCCATTCTTCTGCAGAGAAGACACACATTTGATTTTCAGCCCGTCCCGCCTCAAGTTCCATGCCCTGTTCCCGGAGGCCAGGTTGGCAGATTCAAGACTGACATGTAAGAGAACCCTCCTCATGGTGGGAGCAATTCAGGGGTGGAACCAATTACTGCGGGGAGGGACTCCCCCTTACTAGAGGCCTTCTCGCAGTGGTTCCCACTGAGTTGCCAGCTCTGGGTTGGGAAATACTTGGAGATTTTGGGGGTGGAGCTTAAGGAGGGTGGGGTTTGGGGCATGATACCATAGAGCCCAACTTCCAAAGCGGCCATTTTCTTCTGGTGGACTGATCTCTGTCACCTGGAGATCAGTCATAATAGCGGGAGATCTCCAACTACCGCCTGGAGGTTGGCAACCCCAATAGGTACCCACATGTCCCAATTGACTTGGTACGGTGACTGGTGCAGGGCTGGCCCAGCTTTTTGGTGACCTATCGTGGGTCACCATACCAAAAAAGTTGGGAACCACGACTCTAAACGGTGAACAGCGTCCCTTCCAGCCGTTTCAAATTGATGTGAACGTCTCCCACAGCGCTATGTAGCGAAATAGTCCCCCTTGAATCTATGAATGTTTCCATTTGTTTCTTTGCATTTTAGATCCATTGTACATGCTCTCAAGCGAGAGGGACCACGCCCAAGCCACTGTCCATGCACATCTGATGAACGATGAAATGGTAGGTGGCCATTGTTTGAAACAGAGAATCCTTCTCTCACATGCCTGTAAAAATATATTTGGTGTGGCTGGTCATTTACACTGGAAATCTGCAAATTAGAAACTAGCATATTGTTCATATAGTTCACACACTGATTTACTATCTGGCTCAAGACAACCGGGTTCAACAGAGGTGGCCAGCTGCTACTACCACTGGGATTCATTACCAAATATCGTTCTTCTTCAGAATAATTCTCCACATTCCGTATTTACATTTGATTTACACAGTGAGAGAATGCCTGTCGACAACCACTGCCCTGTGATGCATTTATCTTGTGATGCTTGTATAATTCAGGGGTCCCCAACCTTTTAAAGCCTCTGGGCACCTTTGGAATTCAGACACGGGGCAGGGGGCAGCAATCACAAAATGGCTGCCACCGGCGTTGGAGCCAGTCGCAACATGGTTGCCGCATGGGGTGGAGCCAGTCACAAAACGTCAAAACAGAGCGAGGTTATATATAACTCTCAAAGTAACTCTTCAACATTTCAGGCAGAAGCTTAGTCCAGGGGTGGCCAAACTGCGGCTCGGGAGCCACATGCGGCTCTTTCACACATATTGTGTGGCTCTTGGCAGGGCAGCTGGGGACACGACATGGAGGCATGCCTTCCTGATTGGTCTTCCCTTCCCCAACCAGTGTTCCCCTCCCTGGGTAGGCTTGAGATGGGGGGGGAAGCAGAGAGAGATAAAGCAACTTTAACTGTAAATGCATCTTCTAAGACCCCCCTCTGCTGGCTGGCTTGGAGAAGGCATTTGTCTCTTTAAATCCCTTCACCAAGCCAGCTGGGGTGTCTTGGAAGATGCATTTATAGTCAAAGTTGTTTTCTTTCCACCTCTCTCTCCCTCCCCCATCTATTTGCTTTCTTTCCACTTTCTTTCCTTCCACCTTTCTCTCTCTCACTCTCTCTCTCCCCTCCCTCCCCATCTAAAGTTAAATATCATTATCGATATCCAGGGGTCATTTCGTAGAAAAAGAGGTGCAGGAGCTCATTAGCATAACTCATTAGCATAACTCATTTGCATATGCCACATCCCCTGACATCACCGGAAGTGTGTCAGAAGGCAACATCCACTGCTCAGGCTCCACTGAGCTGTTTTGGATTGCTAGCTGTTGGGGGGTGGGCGGAGAATGTGCAGATCTGTCCTCGCAGAGGAGGGAGAGCTTGTACCTGAATAATACTTGGTCTTAAAGGTGCCACTGGACTGTTTTGGACCGGGGGGGGAGGGCTCTGCAACTTACCTGGCTGCTTCTTGCTCTCACTGAGGGCTGCTGGGAGTGGGGGGTGGGGCTTGTTGCATGTGCCCGCCCTCTGGGCTCTTTACTGCTGGACCTCTGCTCCTGTGCACTCCTGCAGGAAATGACCCCTGTCAATATCTGTTTTTACCCCTTTTGTTTTTATTTTTGGCGGTCTCATTTAATGTTAATAAAAAGCAAAAATTGCATATTGTCCAATAAAAACATGTGGGTTGTATTTGTTCATATCTTGCGGCTCTCAAACATTCAGCAATTATTCTTTGTGGCTCTTATGTTAAGCAAGTTTGGCCACCCCTGGCTTAGTCAAACAGGGTATCTTTTATTGTGCACGATTATGAGCCTTGCTGGATAAAAGCCCCCCTAAGTCTCTGCCCCTTTTTAAGAGCTCTTGGTGGGTGCCAGGAATGGTATCAGTGAGAGACATGGTGCAGCCCAGAGACCCCACGTTGGAGACCCCGTTGTAATTTATAGTCCAAGGCAATGGGTTGGATCCAGACTAAATTTCCCGGCCCCTCCTCTCCCACGGCAGAAGAAGAAGAAGAGATTGGATTGATACCCCGACCTTCACTACCCAAAGGTGTCTCAGAGCGGCTTACAAACTCCTTTCCCTTCCCCTCCCCACAACAGACACCCTGTGAGGTAGGCGGGGCTGAGAGAGCTCTGACAGAAACTGCTCTTTTTCAAGGACAGCTCTTATCAGAACTACGGCTTGCCCAAGGTGATCCAGCAGCTGCATGTGGAGGAGTGGGGAATCAAACCCGGTTCTCCCAGATTAGAGTCCATGCACTTAACCACTACACCAAACTGCAGCGCACTGATCCCCACCAAATGCTGCTTCTGCCACAAAAGAGACCCTGAGGAATGACGTGGGGGTGAGGGTTCACAGCAAGGAGGAGAGGTCAGTGGAAGTTGCCATGTTAGGTTGGATCTGACCCAAACAGGGCAATCCCAAGCGTTATGTCCTTCTGTCCACTGAAGTCAGTGGGCCGAGAAGGGTGAAATTCTGCTCAGGACGGCACGTAAAAGCATTGGGGTCCTCTGAAGGTATGCACTGGCAGTTTGTAGGCCTTCCGTCCTATCTGTGAACAGGTTTTGCTAAGGATGTATGCTGTCACGAAGAATTTTGCTTCCAGAAAGAGTTCCTTGTAACTTGGTAAGTGTGACATCGGGCTTTTCGACATTTTCCTCATTTGTAAGTTCCCGTTTCTCCTGCGGGGTGGGTGGTTGTGTTCCACACATGCTTTGCTCGCTGTAGTGGTTGACTTGATATTGCACCAATGTATGTCCGGCATTAAAACTTGCAGGGATTTATGTTGGACATAAACAGGTGTAATATTGAATTGGCCACTAGAGGGAGCAAAACAAGCATGGAACAGAAACACCCTACACCCCGAAGAAACAGGAATTTACAAACCAGGAAAATGAGCATGCAGAAAAGCCCATCTTCTTCTCAGCTGAATCTTATAGATACTTGCAGAGTCTAAGAGTTCTTCTATGTCTATCGAAAGCCCCCAAATCATCCTCTAGGCCCCTGTACGTTCTCCATATCTGTGAACTGGAAACTCTGGCGTGTCTTAGTATAGAACCGTTACCCCAGATTATAGATAACATATTCTGCAGTTACGTTTCCACAAACCCTGTGTTTGGCGGTGATGTTGCTCTGAAAGTATTTATGAACAATCTTTCCTTTCCTTTTCTCACATCAACAAAGAAAAAGCTTCCGGTGTTCAAAGCCATGTTTAGCAACCTGGTTCACTATCAGCCGTACACGATGAAGCTGGAAGAGAAAAACCCCGTCCCCCCGTTCATCGACCGAAGGTGGAGAGGAAGAGCACAGCAGCGCCTTGAGGCTCTCCAGAAGCTTGCCCTGTAAGTCTCCCGCTGTCTGTCCGGCAGGGCGGTGGCGGTTTTTAAAAATTATACTCTCCGCAGAGAGAATGATTCAAGAGATTTGTGGTGGAACAGGATGGCTTCTTAACGGTTTAGAATGGTATCTGTGTTGGAAAACTGGTAGAAGTAGTTGAATATTCAGAGGTTGCAATTGATCTTTGTTCACTGGAGAAGGAGGCATTTTCTTTCTGTGTAAGAATCTTTATTTCTAAAGGGAAGGGTACACAGGAAAATCTACAAAACAACAAACACTAAGACTACATCCTTGCTGTTACAAGTACAACAGACTGACTGACCACACGGTTGGTAATGGAGATTCTTCTTTCTTCTTGACCCCTAGAAGGAAATCACCTGAATGCATTAACCAATGATTGTGAGTAAATAGGCTCCAGTTTCCCGGGCTTTCTTCCCATTGGCTTTGTACCAGGTCAGTCTAAACAACAGCACACAAGGTAAACACATTAACCCTATAATGACTGAATTTAAACCTTGCAACACACACACTTCCAACAGTTTGCAGGCTGCTCCCATCCCGGCTAAAATGCGGTCTGTAGAAACGCAGGATGGTTTATTTTTCTTGCTGCGGTCTGCACATTTCAAAGCTGACAGCGACCACCGTTCTTGAAGAGCTGTGGCATGCAAGACTTTGGAATCAGTATGTGTTCGCCAGACTCACTCTTAATTTAAACCAACAGACCTCCCCCAAAACTTTGCTTAAATTTAAAATGGCCTGGGTACCGATTACGAGCTACCTCTCGGAAAAGAAGGAGTTTCCAAAACACCTTTATCAATGTTACATATAACCTTTTTAGATATATATTGTATACGTTATTGTATTTGATTATTTAGAAATTTGTTTCTTAATATTAATATCTTTCTTATGATGATAGTATTCAGATTCGATGTATATAGTTTACCCTATTTGTTTTGATGTGTGTATGTGTGTGTGTGTATTAATAGGAATCTTTTCCATTAGCCTCTGATATTGTCATCATGTTTTGTAATCTGCCTTCTGATTGAGCGAGTGGTTCTTGTAATCCACTCTGAGTCCCAATGACAAAGGCAGGTCATCAATCAAGTAAATAAAATAAATGCATGGAGTCATGAAGAAAAACCAGGAGACCACTGGTCTTCTGGATTTGACCTGAGTCGAGTACGAGCTTCAAGAACCTGGTAAGACAACAGACACAGCAGGGCATTTCACGTGATGGACTGGCAATGGTTAGGGGTAGGGACACGTGGAGCACTTGGAGTATCCCCCTGAAACCATGAATACGTGGTACATTACATGTAGAAGGAGGAAGGGTCAGATGTTCCTTGCGAGATCAGGTTCCCAGTCTGGGAGTCTTCTTGGGCGTCTGTTGTACTCCTGCATTCCCAGAATGCTTTTCTTTTCAGCTTCTGCTGCTCTGCTGTCTGCTTTTTGTGCAGAACAGTCAGGACCTCCCCACAGTCCACCGTGACCTCTCTATCAGATTCTCGAACGTGTCAGACACATCTGACGAGGCAAAGCTTTTGTGTGGTATGAGCTCAGTGGGATCCTGTTCAATACTCCCTCTAAGCTGTGGAGTCTTATGAGCAAAGATTCTACTTTGTGAGCCACTGGCATTAAAGTCATGAATGAGCAATTTGGCTGCTGCATACATTAGTTTGCTGTGGAGCCATCCTTCCTGAGCTAAGACAAAAATGTGTGAGCCAGAGGTTAAAAAACTGTGAGCTACCTCACACTAACTCAGCTTAGAGGGAACACTGATCCTGTTTCTTCACCACGGAACCAGCCGGCCTGTTCTTCGTGCCCATTTTTCCAAGAGGGTAGCCAGGAAGTTGCCCCGAACGCAGCCGAAGCTGAAGCGCAGCACTGGGGGATTTCAACTTTTGTTCTTCCAAAACTGAGGTCATCCGAGCGACTGAAGGCAAAGAAGGCAAATGCTATTTCGGGGCCTAGGATGCGCTAATAGACGCCACAATGATTGCCCAATTGAGGTTCACTCTGTGGTTTAAAATAATAAAAAAGGACCACTCAAGAGCTTCTTATTTAACCAACATAACCTCGTATAATCTCAGGAGATCCCTTACTTCAGTGCGTTTTCAAATGATGCCTTCGGAGATGCTAGCTGGTCACTATAAAAAAAAACTCCAATAGACCCACGCATCTGTATATGTGGGAAGTCAGTGGAAGACCTTCCCCACTACATTCTGGCCTGTCCCTTATATGTAGAACCTTTTTGCTCTCAGATGAGGACCCCTTCATTTCTTCAAGATTGGCTCTCTTTGCCTTGGCCACTAGAAAAATTAGAGCAAAGAAATCAAATAGCACCATTGCAACCAAGTGAGTGATTTTGAAAGGTCTTATCGGTTTTAAAGACCAGAGGTCGAGATAATTTCAACAGGTGTTTTATACGTTTTAATAGAGGTTGAAACATTCTATTATATTTTTAATGTATATATTTTCTGAGGGTGTTTTGATATTGTGACGGCTTATGGCCATATGCAATAAAACGATACCTACCTACCTATTTCAGGGCCAGCTCCTCCACAGAGGAGTCAAGGGAGCTCCCTGGGTCTCAATCACCCAGGAGGCTTTATATACAAACTTAGAGAGAAAGGCAGACCTCTGAGGGACTGGAAGTCTCTCTGTCATGACTCAGGTGGGGTGTCACCTGACGCTGCCACCACTCTAGATTTAGGTTCCCTTGAGAAGGCCGAGAGCACCCTCCCAAGACCTTCAGACCTCCCTTTTGGCCGAAGAATAGGTGAGAGGACCAGGCAGAGTGAAACAAGGAAAAGGTTTATTTTATAGGAGGTCAAACAACAAGGTGCAGAATAATAAGTGGGTGAAAAGAAAAGAAATCAAATGCCCTAACGCGTCTAAATATATACTGTCCCTAGCTCACTATTCCAAGTGACACTAGACTACTCACCCTTCCCTCAGGATGAGGGTTTCTTCCTGCTGCAGCCTTTCTTCTGGCTCTGCCCTCTGGAAGAAAGAACAGCTTCTGCTCTGGCACCAGCCCTTCTGTTCCCCAGCCCTCTTCTTCCCTATTGGTCAATTTTGGCTCTAAAACCTCTCAGGGGCTTCTGGGAGTTGTAGGCCCAGCCTCACCTACTGCTAGCCAGGCTCCCTGGGCCTAGTAGGCCTCTGGTGGCACAGCCCAGATCATGACACTCTCCCAATGCTAAAGGCCGGGTGAGTTAGGAGGACCTCTTTGGTGAGTCATCCCCCCCTGAGCAAGCCCAGGAGTCTCCTAAGAGGGCGAGGCTTCAGCTGTCTCAGTTCAGTTCTGCATACCTTACTCCATTGTTACATTTGTTTTGGTATTTTTGCATTTGTGTCCGTGTGCCCATGCTTGGAAGTCATGGTGACCTCTGGCGACTCCTACTGGGGCACGGGGGATGTTTGGAGAAGTGGCCTCCCGGCCCTGGTATTCCTTGGAGGTCTCCCATCCAAATACTTTATTTATTTATTCATTCATCCATTCTATTTATACCCTGCCCTCCCCACGAAGGTGGGCTTACACAACATTTCATAAAAGTACAATTAAAACCTATATAAGCATATAAACGTATAATATAAATAACAAACAATTAAAATACAGTTAAAACACTGGAACATTGTCAGATAAAACAAGAGCAAACGTTATTTCTAATATGGCTTCGGTGACCGTATGATTACGATAACTTTCATACCAGCTCAGTTTGCTCACTTATTATGTGGTGGGTACAGGCTAGAGACAGCGAGGGTAGGCCGCTGGAGCAAAGGCTGGCGGTGAAGGTAAAGATGGTAAAGCCAGGGCAAAGGGGCACTCCTCGGTGTATGATGCGGCTCCTCAGTCAAACGCCTGGTGGAAGAGCTCCGTCTTGCGAGGCCCTGCGGAACTGTAAAAGGCTTAGCTTCCGAGATCCGACGAGATTGGGCTTGCCTGGGCTATCCAGGTCAGGGCCTCCATTGCTCCTTATTGAAACCACGATAGCCATCCTCTTAAGAGGAAGCAGCATGTAACTTCAGAATGCCGCCTCCCTGTCTCCAGACTGTTAGATTCGGTACTGAATTTTCATCTTGCCCTTTCCTTCTAGATCTCAGCCTTCGCTTCAGATTCCCAGAATTGAGTACGAAGATCCGGAAGTCACAGGAAGGAATCGCTGGAAGTATTTTGAACGGTGAGGCCTGAACGGGGCTAGTCATGTTGAATTCAGAGACAGAGGGTCAGCGTGACACAAGCACTGCTGAAGTGCAGGGAAGGACATGTTGAGCCAGCGTGGTGTGGTGGTTAGAGGGAGGCCCAGGTTCAGGTCCCCACTCTGCCCCGGCAGCTTACTGGGTGACCTTGGGCCAGTCACACACCCTCAGCCTCCCCTACCTCACGGGCGCAGCAACGATAAAAGGGAGGGGATGAGAAAGACAGAAGCTCTGCGGGATTTCCATTGCAGAAGGTCCCATGTTCAGTCCCCGGCATCTCCAGGTTAAAGGATGAGGTAATAGGTGATGTGGAAGACCACAGAGAGCTGCTGCCAGTCTGAGTAGACAGTACTGACATTCACTGGTCCTGGGTTCAGTCCCCGGCATCTCCAGTTAAAAGATCTGGCAGTAGGTGATGGGAAAGGCCTCTGCCTGAGACGCTGCCGGCCTGCGTTGACAAGGCTGACAAACTGGGATAGAAATTCTGTATAATAAAAATAAAGTACATGAAGCTGCCTGACACTGAATCGGGCCCTGTGTCCATCAAGGTCAGTATTGTCTACTCAGACCGGCAGCACGGAGTTCTTTCCCATCACCTCCTCCCTGGTCCTTTCTAACTGGAGATGCCGGGGACTGAACCTGGGACCTTCCGCACGCCAAGCAGAGGCTCCACAGCCCCCCTCCCTGTAAATAAACTTCCATCTCCCCGAGGCACCCCAAAATGATATTGTGTCACCCCTAGGAAGTATCTTGATCCAGTGGTTATACAGTTGCCAGGTCCGTTCGAGATGCCATTGGGGGGGATGGGGAGGGAAGCTCCGGGAGCCGTAAGCATCACCCCCGGTGTGCTGATGTCACCAGAAGTGGTGTCGCACACTGTGCCTACATCACCCAGAAGTGATATGGGCATATCAGGGGCAATGCTCTGGTTTTGGGGCAAAACTCTATGGTAAAATCACCATCAAGCCATAGAGTTTTACCTAAAAACCTGAGTGCCCCCCCCCCAATGTAATTGACGTGCTTACGTCACTTCTGGGTGATGTAGGCACATTACTCCACGTTGCTGTTGGGGGGGGGATTTCTTCCCATTGGCCCACTGGCTGGTGGTGGGCATGAGCCCACAAAACCAAGGGATCCCCCGCCCCCAACTGGGGACTGGCAACCCAAAGTGGTTAAGAGCCTTACTTAGGGCGGGGTATTCTTTAGTGGCAATTTCTTGCTTTCCTGTTTCTGGTGATGAAAACAGAATGGGAGTGTATGGTTTCCTTCTTCCTCAAGCTGCCCATTAAACTTCTAGTATATTGAGAGTTCATCTTTTGAGATGACACCTCCTTTCCCCTTGTCTCCCACGACAGCACTCACACGTGACGGAAGGAATCGGAGGGCAAACTGCACGTCATGCAGCCAGAGAGCTGTGATCACATTGCTCCACGATTCCCTCCCTCCCCCCGGGTTTTCAAGCACACCAATGGGGTATATTGTGGTTGCGCGCCCAGTCCATGGGAACCAGGCAGAACATCAGACAAAACACAGGTGCAGTTCTCATGAGATAGCAATAGGCAAGCATTACAGCATCTTCTCCCCCACACATCCACCAGTAGTTATCTTATGCATTCCAGCACAGAAGCAGGACAGTAGAAACAAGCCGGGTGCAACAGGGTAAGGATATGTACACAGAGGTCACAGAAAACAGAATGGCAGCTTGCTGACATACTGCCCCCCTTAAAATACATCTAAAACACACCTCCCGGGTCGGGCGGGAGATCTCCCGGGCTGGGCGGGAGACCTCCCGGTTTGTCCGGGAACCTCTTGTGGAAACTACGGATCAAGTAAGGGGCCCGAATATCCCCTTCTTCCACCCATTCGCGGTGCTGGGGACCGAAATCAACCCATTCGATAAGGTACCATAGTTTACCACGTTTCAATTTACAATCAAGGATATCAGCGATCTCAAAATGTTCATCCCCCTCCAAAATCGAATTTGACAACCCCTTCTTCCCACAAGATGTAAGGGTCATGGGTAAATAGCCAGGGACTCCCCAGTACCAAATCAAACTGCGACTTAGGGGTAACAATGAAGGTCCTGGATTCCCAATGATCGCCAGCCCCCAACCGCAAAGCCATAGTCTCATGCGTACAAGGTTCCATGGGCGCCCCATCCATTTGGGTAAAAATGATGGGAGATTTCAAGGGGGTTATCCCCGCTTCCAGTGTCAATAACACTCTAGGGCTGATGAGATCCCTCCCACACCCAGAATCAATCAACGCTCTCACCCTGACGTGGGTACCCAGGAGCGGATTCATTAAAGAAACAGTCACGAAAAACAGGGAAGGGGTTTCTCTCACCACCTTGGGCGCAGTGCTGGAATGGCCGTGTCGTTTTGCGCCTCTCACAACAGGCCGTTGTCGTTTTCCGCCGGTTCAACCTCCACCTCCTCTTCTGACTCGGCAGTAGGCGGCTCGGTTCCTTCCGGACCTTGGGCCGCCTGAAGAGCTTTGGAGAATCGTGGTTTGGCCATCCCCGTCTTCCCCGGTAGTGGCGTTTTAGGCTTCGGAGTAGGCGGCTTGTCTTTAGCTTGACGGCTGCCACAATCCACGGCGAAATGCCCCTTCTCCCCGCACTTTAGTCATAGCCCCATCTTCATGCGTAGTTCTCGTGCCGATTCCGACAGGCGTTGAGTCTTGGGTCTGGAGGCGCTGGCAGTGACGGGTCTGTTGGTCGTAGCAGCCAGGTCGAGCTTGATGGTGTTTAGCCGATCCTCTGCATTTTCAGCTTCCTGGGTCCAAGCCATCAGGGAGATAGGATTAACAGTCTTCAAAACCGTTTCGCGGATGTCCGCGTTAAGTCCCAATCGATACATTTCAGCCAAAATGTGATCGGGGTAGTCTCGGAGCTTTGCTGCCTGCTTGTGGAATTCCAGTGTGTATTCGCGAACCGACTTCTTGTTCTGACGATAGGTGCGGAGAAATGCTTTGGCCCTTTGGCTCGCGTTGACATCCTCAAACCGAGCCCGCAGCGCCCACATGAATGCTCGCAAATTCAAAAGTTCTGGACCGCGGTCATTGTGCAGTCCCACATACCATGTGGCGGCGTCTCCTTTCAGTCTCGCCGAGATGACATCAATGAGAGCAGCTTCATTTCGGACGAGGTGTCGGCTCTCTTCTACGAATTTGTGCACCCTCACCGTGAAGAAGGCGAGTTCCTCTGGGTTGCCGTCAAAGGTAGCCTCCAGTAAATCCTTGGGTCTGGGCCGTGGAGTCCTTACCAACGGTCCCAGCTGCCCCGGAACTCCCCCGAGAGGAAGACCCGGAGCAACCGGTGGTCCCGCTGGCACTGGCCTCATCGGTGGCGGCAGACCCGGCGGCAGACCCGGCATCGGCTGTTGCGCAGGTCCTACTTGCTGCGGAGGTCCGGCCGGTGGCTGGGCAGGCACCTGCGGCGCGGGAACTCCCGGTGCTGGGGCGACTTGCTGTTGCGCGGCGTGTGCATCAAGAAAATTAGCCATTCTAATGTCCATCATCCCCGGCAGAGCTTCCATTACATCCTGGAATGCCCTCAACAAGTCCCTCACCGAGTATTCCAGTTCCTCCAGTCGTTCCCCGGTGGTTTCCTCAGGGATCGGTTCTCGACGTTGATAGTCCGGGGGTGGGTCATAGTCTTCTTCCGTTTGGAAGCCCCCGGCTCCCTCCGAATCCTCTACGTGGCCTCGGGGCCCCGATGGCTCGAACATCCACTCCTCGAGGTCTTGCTTGGAATTCCCCTTCTCCGAGGTAGCCCCCGGCTCTGGGAACAATCCCTTGTCAAACAGACTTTCACGTAATCCGCTCCCTCGACGGGAGTACACCTCACGGGTGCCTTGAGTGTTGTACATAGTCCAGTCATCCTGCTGTTGAGTCTTCCGCGGACCCCAGTGCGAAGGGGTCGGAGGCGGCCAAGACAGATGTGCAGGCCGGCGGGGAATCGTTCCCCCCACGGCACCCTCCAGCGAGGCTGCCGTCACCAAAGGAGCGGAGGTGTGTGGGACCGATCCTGAATCCCCCTCCGTTTTCGGTAGGTCTCCCTCAGCTCCGCTCATGATCTTGCCAGATTCGGAACGATAGGAGAAAGGGAGTTCTAACAATATGTTGGATCCCCAAGCATCGAGAATAAATCCACGTTTTCAAGAAAAGCAAAATTTATTTCAAAGCGTTGAAGACATACTCAAACACGTTCTTTGTTAGAACTGGGGATACACAGTTAGGGCGAGCATAATAAAGGAAATTCAAACAGATACATATCCAATGAATAATATTCCCGCTGGCGGGCTAATGAAACGGTTGCGCGCCCAGTCCATGGGAACCAGGCAGAACATCAGACAAAACACAGGTGCAGTTCTCATGAGATAGCAATAGGCAAGCATTACAGCATCTTCTCCCCCACACATCCACCAGTGGTTATCTTATGCATTCCAGCACAGAAGCAGGACAGTAGAAACAAGCCGGGTGCAACAGGGTAAAGATATGTACACAGAGGTCACAGAAAACAGAATGGCAGCTTGCTGACACTAGCATATTGAGAGTTCATCTTTTGAGATGACATCTTCTTTCCCCTTGTCTCCCACGACAGCATTCACACATGACGGAAGGAATCGGAGGGCAAACTGCACGTCATGCAGCCAGAGAGCTGTGATCACATTGCTCCACGATTCCCTCCCTCCCCCCGGGTTTTCAAGCACACCAATGGGGTATATTGTGCCCCCTGCTCCCTCAGTCCTCAAAAATGCCTATAATCTGAATGGGCTCCCACATGAAGAGCACGATTCCAGTATAACAATGCATTAAAAGCACAAATACGCACACATTTGGGTACCCCAAAGTAAAACTAACTTGGTTAAAGAGGATGGAATGAGTCCACTTGTATCCATGAAGGCACCTTAATGTGTGTGTGTTTTAAAAACTGAAATATAAGAGCATAATATGGTATCCTGTATAATTGTCTGGGATGCAGAATCATAGAATCAGAATCGCAGAGGCTGGAAGGGGCCATACAGGCCCTCTAGTCCAACCCCCTGCTCAATGCAAGATCAGCCTAGAGCATCCCTGACAAGTGTCTGTCCAGCCGCTGCTTAAGGACTGCCATGAGGGGGAGCTCACCACCTCCCAAGGTAGCTGATTCCACTCTTGCACAACTCTGACAAAATATTTTTTTGCAATATCCAGTGGGTACCTTTCCACCTGTAATGTAAACCCATTCTTGCGAGTCCCACCCTCTGCTGTCAACAGGAACAGGTCCTAGCCCTCCTCTAAGTGACAGCCTTTCAGATACTTCAAGAGAGTGATCATGTCCCCTCCTCCAGAGTGAACATTCCCAAGCCAGTTTGGTGTAGTGGTTAGGAGGGTGGATTCTAATCTGGGAGAACTGGGTTTGATTCCCCACTTCTCCACATGCAGCTGCTGGTGTGACCTTGAGGCAGTCACAAGTTCTTTCAGAGCAGTTCTCTCAAGGGCAGTTCTTGAAAGAGTTCTCTCAACCTCACCTACCTCACAAGGTGTCTTCTGTGGGGAGGGGAAGGGAAGGAGTTTGTAAGCCACTCTGAGACTCCGAGTGAAGGGCGGGGTATAAACCCAGTCTCCTCCTCCTCCTCTCCATGTAGGGGTTGGTCTCTTGGATATCAGATGGGCACCAAAGAATAGCTGCATAATAAACTTGCTGGCAAAGATGTGGTTAACTTCACTGGTTTTCTGTCTTTTTCAGGCCTTTCATTCCATTTCATAAGCAGGTTCCACTGAACGTTGTTTATGCAACAGCCAAGTAAGTAGAGGCGGCATTTTTGTTCTCTAATTATGAAGCCGTTTTGGAAGAGTGGCTTTGACACAGGGAGAGGGAGCCGCACAGAGATGCCCCGATCCCCACGGGGACCCAGTTGTGTGGCCGTGTTGCACTTGGTTGTTTGAGACAGATCATTGTCTGGGATTATTACGAGTGGCATTTCTAGAATCGTTTGATATTGGCATAAATGTGACGAACAAAAATGTTCAAGAGGGCATTATTCTAAAGGAATTAGTACCGTTGTGAAAGGAGGACACTTTGTAATCTATTGCAATATTTATTGTATGTGTCTTCTTGCTTTCACTGCATTGTCTTCTACTTTCTGCATTGTTTGCAGCAGGCTTCCCCAACGTGGTGCCCGTGGGCGTCCAGGTGCCCACCATCACTTTTCCTGGTGCCTGCCCAGTGCTTTGAAAAACAGGTCACTGATGGGGTCTGAACTGGCAGAGACTGATCAAGAGAGAGGTCTTGGAATTGTAGTAGATAACTCACTGAAAATGTCGAGACAGTGTGTGACTGCAATAAAAAAGGCCAATGCTATGCTGGGGATTATTAGGAAGGGTATTGAAAACAGATCATCCAATATCATAATGCCCCTATATAAATCAATGGTGTAACCTCATTTGGAATACTGTGTGCAGTTCTTAAAAGGATATTATAGCTTTGGAAAAAGTGCAGAAAGGGCAACTTGAATGATAAAAGGGTTGGAACACTTTCCTTAGGAGGAAAGGTTAAAGCGCTTAGGCCTCTTTACCTTGGAGAAACGACGACTGAGGGGAGACTGGACTGGATGGGCCTTTGGCCTGATCCAACATTGGCATCTCTTATGTTCTAAATGGATGTCACACACATACCCTGCTTTAAGCCTTATACCTATCTGCATGTCACAATAGATACCTTTTCAGGTCACATATGGGCCAGGGCATTTAAAAGGGAGACCACAAAGCATGTCATAACACATCTCGTCCAGACAATGGCTGTAATGGGAATTCCAAAAGAATTAAAAACGGACAATGGCCCTGCCTATGTTTCTAAGGAATTCCAGAATTTCTGTACCCAGTGGGGAAAAAAGTTAAAACATGAAATCCCATATAACTCCACAGGACAGGCCATAGTAGAACGTGTAGTAGAAACGTGCCACCACACCCTCAAAAACTCTTTTACATAAACAAATGAAAGGGGAAAAGCCTTTTGGCACCCTGGATGTGCAAACAAAATCGTACATACTGCTTTTTAAACATTAAACGCAGACAATCAAACTCCTCATGATCGCCATTTTGGCAAGCAGAGACCAATGCCACGGCCTTTGGTATATTATAGGGAGCTACCTGACCCTAACTGGAAAGGCCCCTTAATAACATGGGGACGAGGGTATGCCTCTGTGCTTTCCCCCACAGGTCCATTGTGGATTCCTGCCATTTCCCTATCATCCTTCAGTACTCCTTTTACCCCTTGGTCATCCAAGGGCCCCACTGCCTCCCTGGCTGGTTTCCTGTTTCTAATGTATTTGAAGAAAGTTTTATTGTTGGTTTTTACGTTTTTTGCTATATGCTCCTCATATTCCCTTTTTGCCTGCCTGACCTCAGACTTGCATTTTATTTGCCATAGCCTGTGTTCCGTTTTATCAGCCTCACTGTGACTAGCTTTCCACTGCTTAAAGGAATCC
>NW_015160212.1:1372895-1375211 GCF_001447785.1 Gekko japonicus
ATTCTGCTTTTGGGATTGAAAATGGAAGAAGTCAATACAACTAAAAAGACTTTATTCTGGTACTTAATCACAACAGCGAGAATGATTTATGCACAATTTTGGAAAACAGAGAAAGTGCCAGAAATTGAAGACTGGATACAAAAAGTTCTGTTCATGGCAGAGATGGACAAAATTACGAAGAAGTTGAACAATAAAGAAGACGACGTGTTTTTTCAAGAATGGAGTGACTTTAAAATATATCTGGAAAAGAACTGGGATGTGAAACAAAACTTAATATGTTTAGATCAATATTAAGTCAAATGATGTTATCTTTAGATTGTAACGATAAGAAATTGATATAGTTGATGATATGAAGTAATTTGGAGCAGGGGTGGAAGCATTGCGGGAAGCCACTGGAGGGAGGGGAGGAATTGGGAATGGGGTAGACAATTGATAGAACGAAATGATTTAATTTTATATGTTGTATTCCTGAGAAAATAAAAATTTGTTTACCAAAAAAAAAAAAGATGTTGAAAATTCTTTTAAATCTGCCACACATAGCTGAAAATCATGAGGGATGAGGTTTGGGTTTGGGAGACCAAACTGCAGAGCTCGGCTCCCATAGGCTGTATGCGTTTGTTAACTTCCCTAAGGTCATGGAGTAACCTCCATTTACCAGATTTCTTTTTGATTACAAAAATAGGAGTATTCCAGGGACTGGTAGACTTTTCTATGTGGCCTGCTGCTAATTGCTCTTGTATTAAAGGCTGTAGAGCAGTTAGCTTTTCTTGAGGCAGTGGCCATTGTTCTACCCATACAGGTTCCCCAGGAAGCCAGGTTAAAGGGCGTGCATAATGCTGTGTCATGGTGGAATATCAAACTCCACCCTTGCTCCCAACTGCTGTAAAACGTCTCTTCCCCAAATATTGACAGGAAGCTCTATTACCAGCGGTCGGATCAATAATGCATGTTTTTGTGGCTCGGAGGCTCCCTACCTCTGCTTAGCTGATTTGGTGCCTCCCACGCCCCAGACCTCTCCTGTAGCTTCCAACTTCCACCCAGGGGGCCAATCCTTGGTCCGAATAACTGTGACGTCCGCGCCTGTGTCCAAAAGTCCTTTAAAAGGATGCCCATTAAGTGTGAGAGTGAGGGTAGGGCTAGATGAGGTGATGCTAGTAGCATAAGCCACTAAGATAGGATCGAGGTCAGAGGAACTTAAGGTTGACCCAAATCCTCCTTCCCCTTTCTCTTGCTGTCCTTCTTGCAGCGTTACAAGTGGAAGGAGAACAAGCGGTGCTACAGATTGCCCTAAAGACAGGGTTTGAGGAATATTCACCCAAACTTGTATTCTGATCTGTCCCTCATATTCAGAATCCATCACTCCAGGAATGGCAAAGGTCCCTTGCTCTTCCCAGCATGGGAACACGTGGGAGGATTAATCCCACAATCCCATGTGGCAAAAGGGTCCTTACAGGGCTCTTTTTGTAGCAGGAACTCATTTGCATATTAGGCGATACACACCCCTAATGTAGCCAATCCTCCAAGAGCTTACAGTAGCCCCTGTAGGAAGAGCTCTGTAAGCTCTTGGAGGATTGGCTACATTAGGGGTGTGTGGCCTAATATGCAAAGGAGTTCCTGCTACAAAAAGAGCCCGCCCACTCCTTTAACTTGCGTAGGGAGAAGTTGCACCTCTCCTGGCAGTTGAAATTTTGCTTCAGTCAGTAATTTTAAATCTAATTCTGTGCTCCCTCTAGTGGCTGGTTGCTGCTCTTTGGCTGTCTCCAAACGACCTCTTTTCACTCGGGCTGAGGCCTGCCCGCTGTCAAGTTTCCCGACTGCAACCCACTCCTACACTGATTAGCCCAATGAAACCCTTTGTGGCATTTTGGACACTTTTTAGAAGGTCGGGTAGCAGGATTTTTTGTTGAACGACATTTCCGTGGAAAATGTCCAGGCTTGCCACATTTGAAGCAGTTTTGTCCTGCCTTGCCAGATTGTTGTAAAGCAGCTGCCAGCAAGTTAGCTTTATGAGACTGGGTGCCCACATTCTGACATGTTTTTACCATATCTGCCAGAGTTAGCCCGCGAACCGCATTTAAAGGTTGCAGGGCCTTTCGGCAATTTTCATTAGCATTTTCTATGGCCAATTTTAGCAAAAGCTCCTCTGCAGCCTCGGGGTTTTCAATCTGTTTTTGTAGTGCCTCCTGCAACCTGTTTATGAAATCCACATAGGGTTCAGTAGGCCCTTGCCGAACAGTTGCAAATGATTTCCCAGGTTTGCCAGTGGAAGGCACTTTATACAGAGCGCGAAGTGCGCAATTGGCTATATAGGGAAAG
>NW_015160212.1:1375229-1406421 GCF_001447785.1 Gekko japonicus
CTGGAGGTCTGCAGTGCTAAACTGACCCTTCCCACTAAGCTGTTCCACAATCACATTATGCCCTTGAGCTCGAAGCCGAGCTGCCTGCGTCTCACAAGCTAGCCTATATTCACTAAGCCAAACTGTGTTTTGGGCAGGGGAAAGTACCATGCGCATTAAACTTTTCCAGTCATACGGAACCAAAAGATATCCATTAGCGACACCCTCCAAGAGCCCTTTCACATAGGTACGATTGAGACCAAAATCTTTCAGAGCTGCCCTAATTTCTTTCAACACTGAGTAAGAAAGAGCTTGCCATGTTCTCACCTGGTTTCCCTGATTGTCAAGCTGCCTTAAAACTGGGCAGATGTGAGAGAGGTCTGCTACCTCTTCTGCACTCAACTGTCCTGAACGAAGAGCATCCTCTGCCATGGCTTCCATCACGGATGGTTGCCTAAACCCTCCACCGGCTGCTCCAGCCTCCCGTGGCATGGCAGAGGCTGCTGGCGCAGTTGGTGGGTGGGCTGGCAGTGGAGGAGGAGCGTAGGCAGGTGGAAGAGAGGTGATATTTTTGTTACCAACCTGTCCTTCTTCTGCCTGGGGAATACACAGGAGGATGGTATTTAAACAAAGGTGCCAGGTACGCAGGACCTGAACTGGAGCCCGAGGTTCTGCGTGCAAAGTCCGCCCTATGCGGTCCCAATCAGAAATCTTAAAGGTTCCATTTTCGGGATACCATGAGCATTGCTCGCTAATGGCATGAATGAGCTCGGTCACCTCTTTAGAGGAGACAGAGTGCTGTGCTTTATGAAGAAGAAATTGTAAATCTTTTCTATGGCTTTCTTGTGCAGAGGTTAAAGAGTTTCCCATTCTCACCTGGGATCCAAAAGAGGATGCGAGGACGCGTCTGAAACCCTTGCCGGGCGTGGTGGTTGGAAATCTCCGATGCCTCTGGATCCTTGTTGCTCTGAGTGCTGCTCAGCTTTGAGTGCCCCATGTTGGGCGCCAGATGAAGGAATGGGACAAAAGAAAACGCTGGACATGAAGCGTCTGGTTTAAACACACCGAACCTGCCTCTTGGGAGAGCTGATCCTTCAGGAAAGCAAGCCTTCTCCCTTGAGTTAGATTCTCATATTTATTGAGGGTAGGGGTCATAAATCCCAGAGTTACACATTGCTAGGATTTTCCGCAAACAGCAGTACTTTGGGACTAAATCTCAGTATTTTTCCACTACAGTACCTGGCTGAACAATGACCTTTGGCCCCAGGTGTGCCTGGGGGTCTGATGAGTGTGCTCATCAAGTGATATTGGTCACGTAGGCATGTGGTGAAATCTGTGGAATTTTCCCTACATAGCTCACACTAGCTCACCTTAGAGGGAACACTGTTGGGGTCCTAATTTCAGCAAGTGATATGCAGTAGTATAGACCACAGTCCCTAATAATTTTTCCAAGTAACATTGTGGATTGTTAAGTACAATGTGATTCTATTGAGCATACTGTGTGCAGCTCTGGTTACCATTAGGGGTGTGCACCCAAAAAAATATATTCAGAATTTGCCGATATTCCCAAATCCCATTATTAGGGAATCCCTGTTCGGCCAGCCGAATCAGATTAGGGAATCTGATTCGGCTTTCGGCAGGCCCGAATAATGCCAAATAGGCATTATTCAGTTTGTTTTTCAGTTTGTCCGAACCGAATGCACATCCTTAGTCACCATAGCTGAAAAGGGACAGTGCAGAGCTGGAAAAACTACTGAAGAGGGCAACCCAAGGATTAATATTCACCATCTTAATGTTACTTAATGTTAAACCGATGTAATTTTTAGATTTGTAGAGACCATATGTTATATTATGTGTCTTACTGTATGATTTGATGTTGTGAACCATACTGGGCCAGCTTCACAAATAAAAATAAGTAAATAATAATAAACCAAGGGGTTGGAGCACCTTTCCTTGGAGGAAAGTCTGATGAGTCTGGGACTTTGCAGTTTAGAAAAGGGACAACTATGGGTGGGCGCATGATAGAGGTTTATAAAATAATGCACAGGGTGGAGAGAATGGGTAGAGAGAACTTTTTCTCCCTCTCCCAAAGTGCAGGAAATTGGGGGACACTTAATGAAGTTGATGGAGAATGGGTTCAGGAAAAAGGAAGTACTACTTTACTCAAAGAATTAAACTGTGGAGTAGAGGTACGGAACAGCTGCCTTTACAGAGGGGTTAGGCAGATTCATGGAGGAGAAGTCCACCAATGGCTACTAGCCATGCAAAGTAAAGGGAACCTCTATATTCAGAGGCAGTGAACTGCTGAATAGTAGTGCCAGGAAGCAACTTCAGGGGAAGGCCACAGCCTCTATCCCCTCATTGTTGGTTCTCCAGGGCAACTAGTTGGCTGCTGTGTGAAACAGGATGCTGGACTAGATGGAACACTGGTCTGAACCAGCAGGGCTCTTCTTAGGTATGCGATGGGGTGGAAAACAACATGTTTTCCTCTGAGCTCTTTAAGGAGGATAAAACATGAATAAATAAGACAATAAAGCCATCAGAACGATAATCTGAGATCGGTGGAATACACAGCAGCAGTCCTGCACAGGTCTACCCAGAAGTAAGTCCCATGTTATCCAGTGTAGTGTGTGAGAACAGTCTGGAAGCGGGTTGGGCTCCTCTTTGCCTTTCAGGCCAGAGCTGTATAACCTTCACATGATACCCAGTGAGAAGCCTGCCTATCTCATCTCACAAACCGTGGGCACCCAGACTGATTACCGGGACAGCGAAGCACAGACGGATCCCTACAGCCCTGAATATGTGGTGTCTTCAGGATCAATCCCCGAGTTACTGACCCTCGCCACTCTGACCTGGGGTGAGTTGCGTAAAGTGTTGATGATTTTTCTCAAGGATAATTTCTCAGGTCCGACGTGGAGGAAGGCAAGGGCTTTCTGTGTGTCACGTGGGGGGCGGGCAATGACATGCGTACTGTATTATCCTCAGGTCCTAGGAATTGTACGCTCAAACCCTGCAATTTTTACAGTGCAATCCTATGGAGCGTTGCCCCCAGGGTTGCTAGTGAGAGGGAGGGGTTTGGGGAGGAGGGGTAGAGTCCCAGGAGAAAAATTTAAAAAGAAATATAAAGCCTTGGTTACTAACTGGAAGTTCTGACTGTAGAGTTCCTGGCAATTCCTAGAGCTGCCTGGAAGTGACAAGGGTAGCGCTGGCAATCACCAGAAACTCTATAGTAAAATTACCATAATATTTCTGGTAATTGCTAGAGCAACTCTTATTACTTTTGGGTAGCAATAGGATTCATCAAAAACTCTATGGACAGAACTTCTGGTAAGTAGCCAAGGCCTTATTTTTCTTTTTTTCTCCCCAGGACAATTGCATCCTCTCCTTTGGCCCCAGTTTCCGCCTGCCAGTCAACTGAACTGAATTGTAGCCAGGGCTACAATTGGCTGGAGTTCTCCTGCCATAAGTGGGCAGCTGGGAACCCTAGTTGCACACTTCTAAACCAGTTGACTTTCACGGACTTAGAAGGGCGTGACTCTATTGTGGATTGTGTTGGAGTTATTTTCTTTCAAGGTGTAGTCATTCAGCAATTATTGAACTTGGCCTTGCACTTTGTCATTCGAAACAATGGTCCGCAAACCAAGCTGCTCTTCCACGTTTTGTTCTTTCCTGTCCTCTGAAGGTCGGGGCCTTCCAGCGACCCAGGCGGAGGTGGAGGTGATTGAACGAGCACGGGAGAAACGGGCCTGGGAAGCGACTCTTCCGCCTCTGAGTGATGTCGCACACATTGCCAAGAGGAGGAGAATGATGGAGGATATGGAGAGAAAAGAGTGGGCCTTTCGGGAGGAAGAAATAGAAGAGTAGGTGCCAAATTCTTCCCTTTGCTTATCCTTCCCTCTTAGTCCTGTGTGTTGGCCTACTGGGCAGTAGAACCTGCAGAGAAAGCACCGGTTGGCCACCAGTGCTCCCCCTTGCCAAGAAATTCTCCCCCTCCACATTTTATTTACCTGTATCAAATTTATATTCCACTCTCCTGAACGGGACTCAAGGCGGCTTTCTCTTCTTCCTTTATGCATTTCTTCCAAACTGAGAGCCAGTTTGGTGTAGTGGTTAAGTGCGCAGACTCTAATCTGGGAGAACTGGGTTTGATTCCCCCACTCCTCCACATTCAGCTGCTGGTGTGACTTTAGGTCAGTCACAAGTTCTTTCAGAGCTGTTCTTTCAAGGGCAGTCCTCGAAAGAGCTCTCTCAGCCCCAGCTACCTCACAGGGTGTCCGTTGTGGGGAGGGGAAGGGGAAGGAATTTGTAAGCCGCTCTGAGACTCCGAGTGAAGGGTGGGGTATAAATCCAATCTCTTCTTGTTCCATCTCTATGCTTACAGTTGGTCGGCACACAGTTACCCTGGCTTTTGAAATCCAATAATACTCAGTCTGTGTTTGTGTATGTGTGTGTGTACACACATATAAAGTGCCGTCAAGTCACAGCCAACCTATGGCGACACCTGTAGGGTTCTCAAGGCAAGAGACAGACAGAGGTAGCTTTTGCCTCTGCATACCAACCCTGCACTTCCTCGGAGATATCCCATCCAAGTACTGACCAGGGCTGACCCTGCTTACCTTCAGAGATCTGACGAGTTCAGGCTTTCCTGGCCCCACCCATCAGGGCACTCTCTGTCCGGAACCTTGAAATGCCCCCCGTTGTGGGGCAGCAGTGACCGATTTCCTAGGGCCCCTTTTGTCCCATTGGAATCGCCACCCGTGGAGCTGAGCAACCGATTCATGTGTCCCTTGAGACCATCCCTTGAGCTGCCCGAGAGTGCCGAAATAAGTTACTACGTACTCACCGTAGAGCTTTTAAAAAGAAATGAAGGACATGTTGGAAAAGCAAGCTCTTGTTCAATGAGCAGATGAGCAGTAAATTGATTAATAAATGGTTGAATCCTGTTAAATATATATATATATATATATCCCGCATGCTTTTTTATTAGATAAATTAGATTCTAGCCCCCTAGCACCTTACAGACCAAGAAGATTTTTGGGGCACAAGGTTTCAAGAGTCAGAGTTCCCTCTGTCAGGTCACTCCTCTTTCCTCTCGAAGATTGCAAGAAGTTCGGCTGGAGCTTTTAAAGGCTCTGTTGAAGAAGCGGGAAGAGAAGCACAACGAACTGGACGTCAGCCGCTTAGATAACCGTTGGTTTCACCTCGCGCGGGAGAAAGAAGAGAAAGTGAGAAAGATTCTGCACGAACACACTAAAGGTAATCCAAGTGTCCCCGGCCTCTTTGAGCCTGCGGGCACCTTCGGAATTCTGACAAAGCCCAGCTGGTGCCACCCCAGAACGGCTGCCACAGGAGGTGGAGCCAGCCGTAAAACGGCTGCTGCCGCTTTTCTTCAATCACACAGTGAAGATTCTTGCGCTCTGGTGGCAGCTGTTTCCAAAGCAACTGTAGTGACTAGGGCTCAAGAGGTGCCTTGACAGTTACAGTGATGGAAAGTGGTCCAGGCGTCTCTGTGGCTAGGAGGAAGGGGAGAAACTGTCAGACTCTTGGACAAAGTTACTCCAGTTAAGTGCGCGGACTCTAATCTGGGAGAATCGGGTTTGATTCCGCACTCCTCCACTTGCACCTGGCTGGATGACCTTGGGCAAGCCGTAGTTCTGATAAGAGCTGTTCTTGAAAAAGAGCAGTTTCTGTCAAGAGCTCTCTCAGCCCCACCTACCTCACAGGGTGTGTGTTGTGGGGAGGGGGAGGGAAAGGAGTTTGTAAGCCACTCTGAGACTCCTTTGGGTAGTGAAGGGTGGGGGTATAAATCCAATGTCTTCTCTTCTTCTTCTTCTACTCTCAATGACACTCACTGGTAGTGATTTGTTTATCGATGAATAAAGATGTTCCAACCTCAGATCGTACCAAGTCAGAACTGGGGTTCTGCTGCCAAAATCAGTAGACAATTCGAGCAAGGCCCCCCCCCCCCCCGGTAGTCTGTCCAGTCACACTTTACATTCGTCCCACCCAACTTGCGTGTGCTCTGCACCCCCACCTACAATTATACCGTTACTTTCTCTAAGATAGTGAAGCTGGCACAGGCTATGTCTCAAGGTTGTCCCATGAGGGAGGCAGCTTTGTTGCATCTACAACAAAGCCCTTCTCACACTCACACACTCATACCCCACCTGCAGGAATTCCCAGAAGGCATGACAAACAAGAGGCTGAGTTTGACAGAAATGCTGCTTGCCCGATACAGAGCATCCTTTTCCAGTTGCAAGGGACAAACCACTAGTCCTTTGATGTATTGACACTTCTTGATTGGAGGGTCCAGTTTTGGCGGGCTTGACGCCCAGGGCTTACACCCACATTGGCTGATAGTCCCAGAGCACACATGGGGCAGGATGTGAAAAAGGGAGTTGTTCCTTTGTTGGGGCCGTCTATTTTGGAAACTCTGGAGCATGCGTTTTACCGTGAAGGACGACAGAATGAGACTAAAGAGGCTTCCAGATACAGCTGAGACAGGGACTTCCCACCACTGCCAGAGATCAGATGTAGCATGGATTCTAAGTACTTTAGTCTGGGCACGAACCGGACCACGGACCAAATTTTTCCACAGATCAGGGCCCGATTCATGGTTTGTTTGCCCGGTCCATGTCCTCCCACTTTCCACGGACCACCCAGGGTTTTCCGGGGGATTCGTTTGGTCCGTGAGCAGTCCGTGGAAGTCGACTCAAGGCACTTAAATGCCTTAAATTTAAATGTCTTCTGAGTCCACTCCCTCATTGTGCTGCTGCAGCCATGGCGGTGTAACGCGAGGGATCTCTGAAGGCAGTTCACTTCTGCATCGTGCCACCACGGCGGCCCAATGTGAGAGAGCGTGCAAATGCCTCCTGAGCTCTCCCTCATGTCGTACTGTAGCGGCGGCATGATGTGGGAGTGGACTCAGAAGGCATTTAAATGCCTTCTGACTTGACTTCTGCGTGGCGTCGCCACGGTGGCAGTGGCGGGGAGCTTGCAAAAGCCATTTAAAGGGACATGTTCCCTTTAAATGGCTTTTGTAAGCCCCCCATCATGAACCTCACGAACTGGTTCATAAAACGCAAACGTTCTTGAAAGTTTGTGGTCTGTGAAACCCACGAACCGCAAACATCCATTTTTTCAGTCCATGCCCATCCCGAATTAGCAACTGTCTTTTGTATATTTTACTGAGTGCATCTAGATTTTGTCCTTTGCAGCTTCCCAAGTTTGGACCCTGTAGAAATTAAGTTTAACTTGAGAGAGTCTGCACAAGTCCTTACCCTCCTGCCGGTCCACTTGGTAGGCTACTGAGCGACGCCCCTGAGAGGGTGGCTTCGGGCAACTGACATGGGGGGGGGGACTGGATTTTACCCAAAGTGGTGGCAGCAACCGTAAAGGGGGGCAAAGCAGTGTCTAGTCTTGCCCCACAACATGACCAAGTCCATGACAGAAACATTTCAAAAAATCCACACAGCCAATCAAATGTCCAGCAGCCCGTCAGAAGCCTTGCTGGGCAAAAGCCTCACCTGGCACCACCCGCTTTCTGAAAACAATTGGCGGGTGCCAGAAAAGATGTCGACGGGCACTGTGGCACCCACGGGCACCGTGTTGGGGACCCCTGAGGTCAATAAAGAGGAGGAAATGGTGTATCTGGTGTTCTAAGTTACGATGAACCCTGGATGAAGGGGTCTGTAGTTCGGGCTTGGTTTCAGAGGCCTAAAAGCCCAGGCTGAGTTTTCCCTCAGAAACATCTCGTGCCCGGGATTTCTTTTCAGCCATCAGAAAAATTATAGCCAAGGGGAAGAACGTGGAAAGGAAACTGGAGAAGAGAGACCTGATCAAGGAGTACACGGACTACGAATCGCAGACCTACGCCCCTCTGTCTAGAATCGGTTACTTCCCAGACAATCACGCCGACCGTTTTGTAGTGAAGAATGCCTACCTCAACACCTACGAAGGTAAATGGTATTTAAGAGAGCCATCCGGGTACTTTTCCCTCTTCTCTGAGGCCTCATGGGCGCTGCGTGGAATGCGCGGAACTCGCAGGCCTCCCCCATCATTGGAATGGAAGGGGCAGTTCTGGTCCATCCCGTTCAGGCACTGGAGCTGTCCTTGCCCTTGGAACCAGTGCAGGAGCTCTTTGTGATTAACGGAGCTCTGTGTGTGTCTTGGCATTGGAGCACCTGTGCCTGGCGAGGCCTCATTGGCCCAAGGACAGGGGTGCCAAACATGCGGCCCGGGGGCCGGATCAGGCCCGCAGTAGAACTGGCCATATCCTGCTTCCAGTTCTGCTGCTGCTGCTGCTGCTGCTGTGTCATAGCTTGCTTCACCAGATTCTCTTAATCACTCAGCCACTTCATGTTTTAACCTGGGTCCTGGACTCAGAACTCTGAGCCAGTGTTCCCTCTAAGCTGAGTGAGTGTGAGGTAGCTCACAGCTTTTTAGCCTCCGGCTCACACATTTTTGGCTTAGCTCAGGAAGGAAGGCTCCAGCGCAAACTAATTTATGCAGTAGCCAAATCACCTGCTCACAACCAAAGTAGAGTTTTTGCTCACAGGATTCCGCAGCTTAGAGGGAGCATTGCTCTGAGCATGCGATTTCTGTGGTGAATGTCAATAAATCAAAAGTAGGTTTGCAGCTTACAGAGCTAATGTTTTAAGCATGCTTTTAAGTTTAAAAAAGTCTTTTGTGTTTGTGTCCTTTATAAAGTTTATATCTCCGCTATCTTGGCATTACATTTTATGACACACATGGCCCAGCCCAGCAAGGTCTCATTCATGTCAAGTCCAGCCCTCATAACAAATGAGTTCGACACCCCTGCCCTAGAGGATACATTCTCTTTCCTGTCCCAGTCAAAATCTCCTTCCTCCCTCCCTCCCTCCCTCCCCTCCAAATCCTCCCATCCCATCTTCCTCAGGACTGCTGGAGCTGGAGGCGTCTCTCCCCGACTCCATCACCCAGCCCCGGACGGAAGCTCCAAGGCCCCGAAGCGCCACCACTAAAGATGGGTTTACGAAACGGAGCGCCAGGCTGGAGATGGAACTGGCGCAAGTCTACCAGGTAATCTGGGTTTCCCGCCAGGCTGTTTCAGCTCTTGGCACCTGACATCCTGAATAATTCCCATTTTTCTCCCCCTCTTCAGGCCTCACAAGGCCCCAAAAACTCTAGCAGCATTTGTTTTCTCAGAAGATCCATGGGCGATTCTATAAAAGGAATAAGGCTGTAGTATAATGGAAAGGAGGGCTCTTTTATAAAGAGAACAGAATGGTAACCTCGTTCAGTGCTTATTGCATGTATTATCTTGCCTTGACTGCATTGCTTTTTACTTTTCTAATTCCATTTTCTGCCTAGTTTACAAGCAATCATATCTAATTTTTTAAATTTTATTTTTGGTATTCTGTGTGATTGTACATGTGTGTGCGTGCCTGTGCCTGGAAGTCAGGGCGGCCTCTGGTGACTCCGACTGGGGCATGAAGGATGTTCAGAGAAGTGGCTTGATTGGCCTACCTCTGCATCATGGCCCTGGTATTCCTCGGAGGTCTCCCATCCAAGTACTTGCAGCTTCTGAGATCTGATGAGATCAGGCTTGCCTGGGCTATCCAGGTCAGGGCATAGCTATATTTTTTTTTGCACTGTATCCGATTGTTGTGATCCTGATTTACTTCATTTACACCCCCCACATCTCCCCAACATGGACCCAAGGCGACTTATATAATTCTCCTCTCCTCCATTTTATCCTCACAACCACCAGCCCGTGAGGTAGGTTAGGCTGAGAACAGGTGACTGGCCCATGGTCACCCAGCAAGCTTCCAGGGCAGAGTGGGGATTCGAACCTGTCTCTCTCAGATCCTGATCTAACACTTTAATAACTGCTACGCCATTGCTGATCCTAGTCTCTGCTGCCTTTTTTGTTGGACGTTTTTTATGCTGATTTGATTGCAACGTAACCCACCTTTGAGTCTGATGAGAAAGGTGGGCTATTAAAAAACAGGTGATATTTCATCATTCCTGGGTCGTGCTGCCTTCATTCCCCGTACAGGGAGGGGCTGTGCCACAGTGGCAGAGTATCTGCTTGGCATGCAGAACACCCCAGGTTCAATCCTCGGCATATCCAGGTAAAAGGACCAGGCAGGAGGTGGTGGGAAAGGACTCCAGCTGAGAGCCTAGCCAGCAGCCTCCCGTCTGAGCAGACAATACTGACCTCAGTGGACCAGTGGTCTGGATCGGTATAAGGCCAGATCCATGAGTATTCACTTTCCTCATAGCTGCACCCCCCCCTTCCCCAGTTTCTTCTAGCATATTCCAACAATGACTGCCCCGCAGTGTTCCCTCTAAGCTAAGTTAGTGTGAGCTAGCTCACAGTTTTTTAGCCTCCGGCTCACACAGTTTTGTCTTAGCTCAGGAAGGACAGATCCAGAGCAAACTAATTTATGCAGCAGAGCCAAATTGCTCACTCACAGCTTTAAGGCCAGTAGCTCACAAAGTACAATTTTTGCTCACAAGACTCCACAGCTTAGAGGGAGCATTGCTGCCCAGGCAAACCCGATCCCGTCAGATCTTGGAAGCTAAGCAGGGCCGACCCTGGCAAGTTCTTGGACGGGCGACCTCCAAGGAATACCAGAGGTGGGACGCAGAGGCAGGCTAATCAAGCCACCTCTCTGAAAAACATCCAAGCCCCCAGTAGAGATCGCCAAAAGTCAACCATGACTTCCAGGCAAGCACACAAACACACACACACACACACACACACACACACAAATATATAAATGTCTGATTACAATGAAAAAAAAATGAAATTTGGACATCCACAGCAAAAGCCAAGGTATATAATGTTTATGGTAAATGGGGATGGCAGGGGAGAATCACATGAGAAACACACAAAGTCGCCTTATACTGGATCAGACCCTCACTCCATCAAAGTCAATATTGTCTACTCAGACTGGCAGCAGTTCTCCAGGGCCTCAGGCAGAGGTCTTTCCCATCACCTACAACCGGACCCTTCTAACTGGAGATGCGGGGGGTTGAATCTAGGACCTTCTGCGTGCCTGGCAAACGCTCTACCACTGAGCCACGGCCCTTCCCAAAGAGATGGTGGGGAAATGCCATTTAGGCCAGCAAGCCAAGTTCCTTAGCTATGCCTTGCCCCTTTCAGATCCTGCAAGAGAAGAAGATACAGGTTCAGGAAACACGGAAGCCGCTTCGTTTCCTCCAGAAGGTATCCAAACTGGTTGGTCGTGCTGCAACCCCATCATTGGAAGTACCTTCACTGGTAGGTCAGCTGTTTCTGGCAGGTCGTGGCATAATGCCACCGCCGCTTGTAATATTATAGGGGTCGTGGGCAAAAAGAACTAGAGAGCATCTATGAGCATCTAGTGCACTTGTCAGAGTCCCGCAGCAATCAGTTCTCAACAACGTTCCTTCAGAAGGTTCGAGTTTATTGAGTACAGTAAAGGCAGGTCATCTGCATACATCCCGTGTCAGAACTAATTGCAAGCCCGTGAAAGGAGAAAAATTACACACTTCAAAGCAGGGTCCCCTGATGGGTCTGAGCCAATCGGGGATTAAGCTGAAGCCCTCCTGTGCTAATGGGTCTACATTCCCAGTGAGAGCATCAGCAGCATGGTACCGAGGTCACAGGCCTAGGCCAGCAGATTAGATGAGGCGAGGAAAAACGGAAGTTGAAATTCCAGCACAGCAGCAGACTCTACACCGGCGTCCCCCCCCCCCTTCCACCTGCCATGGCAGCATAGCTGACAGCACTTGCTTTAAAAATCTGTCTCTCTTTTAAAAAAAAAAATCAGCAAAGCAACACTGGGTTGTTGTATGTTGAAGGGGACTTTGCTGACTTTTGCAACATGAGAAAGGTGCCTTGCTCAGGGGTCCCCAGCGTGGTGCGCATGGGTGGGTACCATGGCACCGCCAACACCTTACATGGTGCCTACCAAGTGTTTGCAGAAAGTGGCTTCTGAGAGGCTATTGGATTGCCTGGGCAGGTTAAAACGATGTTTCTTTAGCAGCAGCTGCCACCCTCTTTCCCAGTGTATTTGTAAAATTACCACTCTTCTCCCCTGCAGTTGGACTTCCTCCGGGCGTCCGTATAGCTCCGCCTCTCGCGACAGTCATTTTGTGGTTGTGCCCACCAACCCCTTTGTCTGAATTCCAAAGATGCCCACAGGCTCCAGAAAGTTGGGGACCCCGGCCCAGCTGTTGAAATGGGGCACGTCTACTTTTAAAAGAATGCACATTTTAAAATTATGAGCTTTACTGTTTTCATCTCACGACCGAATGGATTTGCATTTGTTTTTAGCGAATGCCGTAGCAAGGCAGGAAAGAGGAAGGGTCCAGTTACAGTATCGCCTTAAAGACTAACAAAATTTGTGGCAGGCGATGAGCTTTCATGAGTCACTGCCTCAGATAGGGAGGGTCTACTACTTGGGAGCCAAGTACTACTCTTGGCAGGGCGGCTGGGGAAACGAAAGGGAGGCATGCCTCCCCGATCGGTCTTCCTTTCCCCAGCTGGTTTTCCCCTCCTTGGGTAGGCTTCAGGTGTGTGTGGGGGGAGCAAAGAAAGCAACTTTAAATGCGATCTCAAAGACCCTCCCCTGCCGGCTGGCTTGGAGAAGGCATTTGTCTCTTTAAATCCCTTCTCCAAGCCCAGCCAGCCAGCACGGGGGCGTGGGGGGGGGGGCTTGGAGGATGCATTTAAAGTTGCTTTCTTTCTCTGCTCTATTTCTCCCTTTCTCTCTTCCTTCCTTCCCCTTCCTCCCTCTACCCATCTATTTGCTTTCTTCATTTCTCTCTCTTTCTGTCCACCTCTTTCATTCTTTCTTTCCACCTCTCTCTCTTTCTCTCTCTCTTAAACAAATAGAATTAGCAGACAAATAAATATCATTGGACAAATCAATATCACGATTAATATCTATTTTTACCCCTTTTGTTTTTATTTTTGGCTGTCTCATCTAATGTCAATAAAAAGCAAATATGCATATTTTCCAATAAAAACGTGTGCGTCTTGCAGCTCTCAGACATCTGTGTGGCTCTTACGTTAATCAAGTTTGGCCACCCCTGGTCTACTGTAAAACCAGCCAGGAATATTCGTTGCCAAGAGTTGTATAGGAAATCGGAGGTCATCTCAAGTTTCGATCTTAAAAATGGAGTTGTTCCTTTGCCAAGTCACAAACTGCCTTCCATTTCAAGGTCCCTTCTCATCTGTAACACAAAGCTTTTTTTAAAAAAATCTGTGTCAATCTTAAATTTGCTCGTAAGTCATTCAACTTTGGGGGGTGGACCCCCCCCCAAAAAACCTCGATATTTTATCATATTTCCCTAGAAAAAGAACTAGAGACTTTGTCCATGTATGGTGTTACCAAAAGGACCCCCACGTCAGGGTGGAGCATTCCCACACACATGCAGGGACCTAGACAATAGTTTCCAGGGGACTTTTTAAGTATGTGTATATACAGCCCCAGGCAATTTTTGATAAGCCGCCAGAGGAGAATGAAAAGAGTAGAGACTGATGCTTAAACAAAGGGTAACGTTATTGTCGTAACCAAGATACAGGGTAAGAAATAAAAGTAAAATGATCACTTCCTCATGCGGCAAAATAAGATGGCAGGTCTCGGCAGGTCATTGATACAATACGGTAGCTGTTTCCTTGGTGCCAGCTTCCTTTGCAGGATCCTATTATCCCATTGTTGTTGTTTTAACCCCAAATAATGCGTTCCTCCCACGTGGCTAGTTAGTTAAACCACCCAGGAGCAGAGAAAGGTGTGGGGTTGTCCCAAAAAGGGGACACAAAGATCAGGAGGGGAAGGAAGTTTGGTAAAGGGCAGGTCTCTAGCTAGCGCTAGGAGGCATGAAATTCAATGTGTAGCTGGAGGCAATTGCCCGTTTAAACTGGCCCAGTGATGGGATGGGAACTAGGTAGGGTTGGAGTTGAAGAGCCAGGGATGGGAGGACAGATGTGGGGAAGAAGGTTCAGAGAAAGAAAGTGGCGGTGGGAAGTGCAGTCACGTCATAGACAACTTACGGTGACCCCTAGTGGGGCTTTCAAGGCAAGAGGCGGTCAGAGGTGGGTTGCCATGGCCTGCCTCTGCGGAGCAACCCCCCGTCTTCCTTGGTGGTCTCCCATCCAAGTACTAACCAGGGCCGACCCTGCTTAGCTTCCGGGATCTGACGAGGTCAGGCTAGGTCAGAAGGGAATAGCTACAAACACACAGGGAACACAGCAAAGTTAGATAACCATAAAGAAACACCGTGATAGAACAAAACACACTTCTACTAATATGTACTTGTATCTTCATATATTGATTTACTTGCGATAAAGACTCTAGTATATCTTATACACATACAAAAACCTAAAGTACATTCTATCTACTAAAAGAAAAGTCCACAGCTACAAAGACCTCTTCCAACGCTGTAGACTATCTTGCTCCTGATAAAGGACTGATGAAAATTGTAACAGTCATAAATGATGAAAGATGCTGCAGGCTGTTATATCCTCCACAAAGAGTAATTCAGCAGGCATCAAAGCAGGCATGAGAGATGCAGCAGGCAGTTGTATTTTCCACACGTTCTCCAGAGAACCAGAGAAGCCTTCTTTAGAATGGTTGACTTGTGCACAGTAAAATTGAGAGCTTTGGTTCCAGGAAAATATGTCTGCCTGAAGAAGAATTTGTCGAAACACGCAATTACTCTTTGTGGAGGATATAACAGTTTATTAGTGGATCCAGTACTAAAGAACACGTGTACAGCTTGTGTCAGGAGTGGCCATCAGTACTGAGGCCTCTGACTTATAATGAAATCAAACATTCCCTCTGTAATGGGGGGAGCCAATGGATATATCTCACATGAGCAGCAAAGCAAGCAGGCATAGCAGAAAAGCCGTTAACTTTCCCAGCCATGTAAACTGCAGCTGGAACATCTACAAGGTCAAGTGTAAGATAGCACACAGTAGCTGAGCAGGAGAGAGCTGAGAACGAGAAGGAGATCTATGACAGGGCTACCTGACACTCTGGCATCGTTGGACCAGAATATGATTATATGGTTTGATCCCAAAGATAGATTCTCAGCACCTCTGGCTCTGCAAGTCCTGACGATTTATGGCGGTGTAAAAACATGGCGTCCGGAGGGAGGGACTTTTTGGAATTAACAGAGGATGTCCCCGATCTCCGTAAAAAATGCACAAGGAGATTTGCTTTAGAAGGCTCATCCGCCCAGTTCTCTAGGAATCGCCGTTTTATTTTTACACCCAAGTCAAGAAGGTGTACAGGTCTTTTGACGTCTGTTCCGGCATTCCAAGCAGTCCCCCAAGTGTGAATCATTGAAGCTCATTTTGCTTCAATAAAAAAGGTCACCATCAAGGAACGACAGGAAGATTCTTCTTAAACAATCTCCTCATTCTTAACCAGTGTATACTTGGATGGTGGTGGAAAGTGCCGTCAGGTCACAGCTGACTTACGGCAACCCCTCATGGGTTTGTCAGGGCCAGAGACGTTCAGAGGTGGCTTGTCGTTGCCTGCCTATGCGTCACAACCCTGGTATTCCTTGGTGGTCTCCCATCCAAATGCTAGCTAAGGCCAACTCAGGTTAGCTTCCGAGATGTGACAAGATTGGACTAGCCCGGGCCATCCAGGTCGGGCATACTTGGATGGAGTGGGCCAACTATGAACCCTACTTTGAGGCAATCGAGGAGATGTCTTACAGGTCCACCCTTTGTGCCTTTTCCTGCATGCCTTCCTGAAAGGAATCAGTGGCTGATGAGCGGTTCTTCTGTTGTGTTTTGGCAGGTAGAGGAAGAGAGAGAGCTAGCCGTGATCACCCTGCAGAAGTTAATCCGAGGCAGAGCTGTCCAGAACATGGTATCCTCTGTCTATTTTTCCACTTTTGGTATTGAGCAATCCAGTGGCAAGGCTCTGTGTGACCCTGGGTGGAATTCTGTTTCTCTCCCCACCACGTGCATTATGCTGAGTTAGTGCTGGCAGCAAGGGAATCCCTTTGGCACTCCACTCCATCCTACAAACTCGGTTCAACTCTTAATGAGAATGGCACCGGGACTTTTGGATTCATTTCAACCATCTTGTCAAACCATGGCCTACAGAAGCCATGCTTTGGATCCCATCCAGATGGGCTTTAATTTTCCATCTGATCAGCGCTTCAGTCTCTTGATGCAATGGCCTTTGGAGGCCAAGTAACATCCCTACCTATGGTTTGTTCATTAAAATGTCCTGATAAACCACAGTTAGCACAAACTATGTTTGTTGGGCATTTTGCAAACCACAGTTGGTCAATTCAGACATCCGGTCAGACCATAGTTAATCTTCCTTAAGCATGTTTTTGGCATGATGTCTGAACTTAGTAATCTCATGCACACAGAGAGAGAGGTCATCGTATATGAAGTGGCCATACTGCTCTGTCTGTTTCCAGGAAAAAATGCATGTGCTCAAATTTTAACACCAAAAATCAATGATTTAATAAATATTTAGATACAACATATATATTACTCAGAATAAATTTTCAATGAAACCTCTAATGAAAATGGCATAGTGGTGAAATGCTTCAGAATTTTGAAGGGAGGTTCCAAGAAATGATTGATTCTCCATTGGGAACCACTGAGGATTGCTGTATCTGAATATACTTTATGGATGTCTGCATGTATCTTTGAAATGTTGAATCCAGCATGATTCTTGAAGAAATTATTGAAACGGATTTATAGCCGGGGTCCGTCAAGTCAGCTGGCAGAGACATTACTACATCCTTACAGTTCAAGGACTTTTCTCAATTCATTATTACAAATTGTTTTTGGAAAAACTCCAACTATGAATTTCTACCTGTGATTAACTTTACCTGTGAATTTCTACCTGTCTATTTATTGTGTCATAGGAAAATTCGTTCTAAGTGCTATATATGTCATATCTATATAATTTATTAAATCATTGATTTTTGGTGTTAAAATTTGGGCACATGCATTTTTTTTCTTGTTTACATATGATGCAGTGCCACAGCCTTTCATCTTGTCTGTTTCGAGGACAATGGTTTTCAGATCAGGAGTCTTTTTGCTTCCCAGTGTGAGAGGGAAGGGGACTGCTTGAAAAGAAGGTAGAGAGAGGAGGATAGAATGCCTCTTTGAAGAGGAAGAGCTAGGTTCGAGTCCTGAAGCACCTTAGAGCCCCACAAGATTTTCAGGGTATGAACTTTCAAGAGTCAGAAGAACATAAGAGAAGCCAATGCTGGATCAGGCCAAAGGCCCATCCAGTCCAACACTCTGTCACACAGTGGCCAAAAATACCAGGTGCCATCAGGAGGTCCAGCAGTGGGGCCAATTAGAACCCCCCCCCCCTTTTACCCCCCCCCCCCCAAGCACCAAGAAGACAGAGCACCACTTGCCCCAGAGCCCCTATCTATACCTTGTGGCTAATAGCCACTGATAGACCTCTGCTCCATATGCTTATCTAATTCCCTCTTGAAGCCGTCCATTTTTGTAGCCACTGCCACCTCCTGTGGCAGTGAGTTCCATGTGTTAATCACTCTTTTTTATCTGTTCTAACCCGACTGCTCAGCAATTTCATTGAGTGCCCACAAATTCTTGTATTGTGAGAAAGGGAGAAAAGTACTTCTTTCTCAAACTGCTGTACCCCACGCATAATCTTATAAACCTCAATCATCTCACCCCTCAGCCGTCGTTTCTCCAAGCGAAAGAGCCCCAAGCGTTTTAACCTTTCTTCTTTGTCAGATACAAAGGGAACTTTGACTCTCAAAAGTTCATACCCCCCAAATCTTGTGGGTCTCTCTTTTCTTGTTTGGAAGGTTTTCACCATCAGGGGTGATCAAGGTGGGCCCTGTCTTTCCTAGCGTACTTATCTGACATGCTTGTGAAGGCAAGTTGGGCCCTAAGACACTATACATGATGTTGAGGGATCTGTAAATCTGATGTTGGGGATATGTAAAAAGCAACTATGGGGCACGGGAGAGGTGACCGAGGTCAGGGGCATGGTGCTGAGGAAGGGAAGGACTCAACTCTCTCCCCTGCACTTTTTCCTCAATCAAAACATGACTTCCGTAGGCTACTGTTTGACACAGTAGGAAAACAAGACAGGTATGCTATGGTAACAACACACGGCCCTTTTGTCTACTGTACTGCCCGGGATGCATGTTGTTGCTTCATCAACATTTTTTGAGTCTTCAGAGAGTCACTTCATTAATACCTATTGAGTCTATAGAGACTGTTGTACATCATCATACATTGAGTTCTTAGAGACTGTCGGCACTGGATTGGCTTGTCGGCAATGTTCTCTCTAAGCTTTGGAGTCTTGTGAGCAAAAATTCTACTTTGTGAGCTACTGGTATTAAAGTTGTGAGCAAGCAGTTTGGCTGCTGCATAAATTACTTTGCTCTGGAGCCATCCCTTCCTGAGCGAAGACAAAAATGTGTGAGCTGGAGGCTAAAAAACTGTGAGCTAGCTCATGCTAACTCAGTTTAGAGGGAACACTGCTTGTCGGCTGTAATGGAATCCATCTATATTTAGTCTTGTTGCTTTTTCAATGTAAGAGGAGGAAGAGGGGATTGGATTTATACCCTGCCATTCAGTACCTGAAGGAGTCTCAGAGTGGCTTACAATGTCCCACAAGGGAAAGGGTGGGGTATAAATCCAGTCTCCTCCTCCTCTTCCTCCTCCCTTTCCGTTCCCCTCCCCAGAACAGACACCCTGTGGGGTAAAGCTCTGAGAGAACTGCTCTTGAGAGAACAGCTCTGAGAGAGCTTGTAACTGACCCAAGGTAATACCAGCAACTGCATGTGGAGGAGTGGGGACTCAAACCTGGTTCTCCCAGATTAGAGTCCGTGCTCTTCACCACGACACCAAACTAGCTCTTCACTTGAATTGTGCTAAATTGAATTGCGTTAAATTCCATATTCAAATATAAAAGAATGCCTTCGGTATGATCTTATAATATGTTTGTCATTGAATAGTAAGTTTCTTTAAAACACAGATATATTTATTGGTTTAGTTATAGTGAGATTCAAAGCAGCCTGGGAAGACGTTTGCAGCAGAGGAGACCGTGCTGGGGGGAGAGTGAATCCAGCCGGTTCCCAACACCAGCAGTCTCCGCCATGTGTGCCCGGCCCACTCACAGCATCTGTGTCTTGCAGATAAATGGCGTGTTAGAGAGCTAGGTGATGGATCCACTCTGTCGCACATAGCTTGGCCCTGAGGCACACCCAGATTTCCCATCCTCCGAGCTTGCCTGAATGGGGTATCCGGGACCAGGCCCTGGGGGCCTTTCCAGATGTGTTCAGAGCACCCAGCAGTCTTCGAGACACCACGTTCCGGTGCACAGCTGGATGCTCTGAACCCAGAACGTGCAGCGCCTGTCTGGTAAGTACAGCTTCCAGGACGACAAGGGAAGTGGTGACAGGCAGGGGACTCCCGGTGCTGGGATCAGAATGGGATGGTGGTGTAGATTTTAACCTTCCTTAATCAATGCCCTGTGATTTCTTTAAACAAAAGATGTTCGAAGGGAAGGAGAAGCGCCTGGAACTGATCCAGGAGCTGCGCACCACTCACGCTCTCCAGGAAGACGGGCAGCTCTTGAAGAAAGCGGAGAAGCAAGTGACGTTGGCCTTGCAGCGGCAGCGGGATTTACACGAGCACAAGGTTCGGATGGGTTGGGGTCCACTGTTCATCCCCCACCTCCCTGTCCCATTTAAAGTCCCTCCCCTCTGCATTCTTCACATTTGTGGAGCTGGGGGTGGAAGAGGACTTGAGCCCCCCTCTGGCCCAGGAACAAAGTCGGACACAGACCCACCTTGAGAGAAGGGCGAGGAAGGGGTACGGGTGGACCGTAAGTTAAATATGAGCAGCCAGTGTGATGCAGCGGCAAAAAAAGCTAATGCGATCTTGAGGTGAATCAGCAGAGGCATAATATCCAAATTGCAAAATGTCATAGTCTCACTGTACACTGCATTGGTCAGGCTGCACCTGGAGTATTGTGTGCAGTTCTGGAGGCCTCCCTTCAAAAAGGATGTGGACAGAATGGAGCGGGTGCAGAGGAGAGCGACGAAGATGATCAGGGGCCTGGAGGCCAAGCCCTGTGAGGAAAGGCTGAGGGACCTGGGAATGTTCAGTCTGGAGAAGAGGAGGCTGAGGGGGGACATGATGGCTGTCTTGAAGTATCTGAAGGGCTGTCACCAAGAGGAGGACAGGGAGCTGTTTCTCTGGGCAGCAGAGGAGAGGACTCACAAGAATGGGTTTAAATTAAGGGCAGGGAGGTACTGGCTGGATATTAGGGAAAAATATTTTAGAGTGGAATCGGCTGCCTGGGGAGGTGGTGAGCTCCCCCTCCCTGGTAGTCTTTAAGCAGCGTCTGGACAAACACTAGGCTGATCCTGCACTGAGCAGGGGGTTGGACTAGATGGCCTTTATGGCCCCTTCCAGCTCTGTGATTCTATGAAGGGGCACAAACGTGTGCCAACTAACCAAGCAGTCTGAAGATCAAACGACGGGGCAGGAAAGGAGGACGGACTGGGATGGGTCTCAGAACCTCTGGAGGCCAATCGATGGCAGTTTGTGGAGCAAGGAAGAGAGGAGGACCTTTGCAGTTCTCCGAGGCAGGAAGTGAGTGGGGGGACGTGACACACACGCACCAACAGGTTATGTCAGCTGACTGTGGCTGACAGCCAGAACCATGGATCCTGAAAGAGTGCAGGCAGTGTCCCTTTTGCATCCAGGACATTCCTCGGATGTGGCAGCAGCATTCTGGCCACTGGTTAAACCCCACAAACCCCCTTCAGCCCCAAGTTTGGGGCCTTGTGCTGGGCTGGGCTTGGCAGAAGCGGAAGAGGAATGCGTCTTCCTGATTATCCAAGGTTTAGAAACATAGAGCTGGAAAGGGACCGCAAAGGTCATCTAGTCCAATCCAGGAAATGCAGGAAATTCACAACTCCTTTCCCCCCACTCCCACAGTGACCCCTGGCTTAGCCTGCCGGATGCTTCTCCTTCTCTATTATGAGCCAGAGGCACTCTGCCAACAGCCTTACCTGTTCTGTTCTGACATTCAAGCTCAGTGGAGCTGTTACAGTCCTCTTGGGCCGGTCTAACGATAGGGTGCCTTAACCTTTAAAGGGCATGAAGCACAAGGTTCAGTAAAGTTGGCCTATGTCATAGAATCTGGGTTAAGCTGGGCCACATCCGAGAACAAGGCTCCTCTAAGCTGTGGAGTCTCGTGAGCAAAAATTCTGCTTTGCGAGCTACTGGCGTTAAAGTTGTGAGTGAGCGATTTGGCTGCTGCATGAATTAGTTTGCCCTGGAGCCCTCCTTCCCGAGCTAATACAAAAATGTGTGAGCCATAGGCTAAAAAACTGAGCTAGCTCACACTAACTCATTTTAGAGGGAACCCTGTGAGAACCCCTGTAATCTCTCAGATTTGGGATTTAGTGAAATCTGCCCCCCCCTTTTTTAGCAAAGCTCCGGGTAAGAAGCTGTGAAATTTAACCCTTTTTCTTAAAGTCAACTTAGAATAGGAATGCCACGGATGCTTATATAGGATTGATTTCTGTGGTGTCTGCCAGTGTTCTGTGTATCTGTTCGGTAAAGTTATGTTTAATCCGATCTAGAGTTATCAGATTACTTTGAAATAGAAGTATTAATTTTGAACATATGTTGAGTGTTTATTGCCTGGGAAGTACAGGGATTCACTTTGAATGTGGAACAAATGAATAAACCTCAATATCTCCCTTGGAGGTTGAGGGGCATGTCCTGCGAGGGTCGAATGTTTCAAGAGAGTATTCGATCACCAAGCAGCACTGTGATTTGGTGATTAATGCATTGCTTTAGTTCAGTCAAAGAGGTTTTGATCTCCATCTGGCTGTTTCAAAGGAATGCCAGCCCCCGGGTGGGTTCAATCCATTGCCGCATGAACTCCAAAAATGATATGTGGACAAAGCCTTAGCCCCACATCCAGGTAGGGCCCTGGGACCCAGAGCACCATTTCCACGAAAGTGATTTTTCTTATGAAATCCACTACAGTTCTTCTTGTTTTGTCCTCAGCTGTCCATGATGGAGAAGCATCTGGCTCACGTGGAAGGAAGGACCATTGCCAACCTGCTGGACTTCTTGTCCAAAGAGCTGATTAGGCTCCAGGAGGAGCGGCGGATCCACGCTTTTGCGATGCTGGCCGAAAGGCAACGCCGGATGCGGGAAGCAGAGGAGAGCGGACGCCGGCAAGTGGAACAGAGGCGCCGGCGGGAAGAGGATGAGATATTCAAACAGGCATGTGGAGGACAGGTGGTCGGAAGGGTGGATGAGGTCCTAGTCACTGGCCAATCGAGCTTCATAGCTTTGCAGCAGAGCCAAATGGTGGAGTAAATCCAACCATCCTCTAAGTAGCCTTCCTCAAAATTAAGTGGCTCCTCCTCCAATGGGAGAGCCACTTAAGCTGGAAGTAGACGGTGGCAGAAAGCACCGTTAGGTCCCAGCCCACTTATCGTGGTGACCCCGTAGGGTTTTCACGGCAAGAGACGCTCAGATGTGGTTTGCCCTTGCCTGCCTCTGCACGGCAACCCTGGACTTCCTTGGTGGCCTCCCATCCAAGTGCTAACCCGGGCTGGCCCTGCTTAGCTTCTGAAATCTGACCAGATCAGGGCAGCCAACTCTGTAGACTGTAAGAATACTTCAAATTTGAGCCAAAATGAAAGGTGAGGACTCATAGTTTAATAAATCAATGCACAAAGGAATCAGCTTTGCTCAGCAGAGAGATAGGATCAGGGTAGGTGACTCATATTTGGTGGTTTTGTCAGATATATTTATCTTATGGCAGAGTGACACACAGGAAGTGTGTAATAATATAAAGTCCGTAACCAAGTCGATACAACGAGTATACAGACTGATTGGGCAAGCCCCCTAAATACTAACATCTAAATTTTCAATCCACTCAAATCACAGCTGGGGAGATTTTAAAGAGCTCGGGCACATCTCCCTGGAAAGCACGACGCTTATTCCCGCAACATATGAAAAATAGTTTGGTGGGCTGCACCACGATCGCATTCAGGCCCTGGTATTTTGCCCCATTTAAACAACAGGTCTGCCCAACCGCCAAACCCTGTTTGTATTCTATTAGCCGTCTTCCATACTTTCACGGCAAGCCAAATCCTGTGGGCCTCTCATTGGTGTTTATCAGGCTATGGATATCGGGCAGAACTGATCGCGTCTACGTTCGCAGCCATTCGTTCCCTAGATCAAAATTTTGCGATGGCAGGATTTGTGCAGCTCTTATTGCTGGGGTGTTGGGATCCTAGTCTGGATAGGCCCACATCAGCCACGCCTTTGTGGATGGGCAACTCTCTGTTTTCAATTATCTTTCTGTATTCACGAAGAAGAGCATCTTGTATTTGGAGATGCGGGGGAGCAATGTGGCACAACATGGGTATCCAATAGGCTACACGACAAAAAGAAAAAAAGAATACGCTCTTCTTTTTGTGGGGCAGGGTGAAAGCAGAGAGGCAAACAGCCAGAATGCGGAAGTGGCTGTCACCACGAAGGTGACCCAGGTCTGTCGTGCAGTAGAAGGACGTCCAGGGACACAACACAATATCAGATTTTTGTTAACACTTTTTCTGCAGATTCAAATAGGCCCAGATCTAGACTTTTCCTTGACACACTTCTGTTCACCACACACACACCGAGACTGCCCCTTCCACAGTCTTGAGTAAACTCAGACATGCAGGCAAATGATGGAGACTTTTGAGTAAAAACCAAGAGAACTTCACACATGTCCTCAGCTAAATCTCACGAACGAGCTCCACAAACACAAACCGTGAGCTGTCCACCTGAGAAGGCGGCAGGTGGAATGATGGAGATCCCCCAGTTTGGTGTGGCGTCATTGTCTGGAGCCACACAATGGGCTGCAGTGCAGAAAGCTCATCATGCGATTTGAGGCTAAGATGGCCTTTTTCCCTCCTAGGTTGTTAACATACACCAAAGGACGGTTGACTCCTACCTGGAAGATGTGATCTTGAGCAGCATGGAGACAACGGCGGACGAACAAGCCAGAGAAGAGATTCAGAAAGTGGCCATGGAAGTCAACGACATTGCTTATGAAATGGAGAAACGGTAGGGGCTCTTTCAGGGAGCAACCTCGCAGAGCTACGGATGTGTCACAGAAGGCAGGTTGTCTTCGTAGTCTTTGTACAGTCACACCTATGGGTTCTGTGCCTCTGGAGGAACAGCTTTAGAATATTCTGGAGCTCCACCCAAAGGCCTGGCTCTCAAATCCCCTCTCCCCCGAAAGAGAGCTTTGCCTTTCTGTGCATGACCTGAGGGGGGGGGGCAAGCAAGCCCCTCCTCATGCGGTTCTCCTCTGAATGCCGTGTTTGAAGCCGCTCTTGTCCTACCAGAAATATTTTCCCTCAGACTCAGCCTTGGTTTCTGAGCAAGCCCCCTCCTCATGTAGTTCTGTTCTAAACACCATGTTTGAAGCAGCTCTTCTCCCACCTCCTCAGGAATCTTTCCCCTCAGATGTAGCCTTCCATGCTGAACAAGCCCCTCCTCACGCAGTTCTCTTCTAACCGCCATGTTTGAAGCAATTCTTGTCCCACTTTTCTCTTCAGGAATATCTCCCCTCAGATTTAGCCTTCCTTTCCGAGCAAGCCCCCTCCCCACGCAGTTCTCTTCTACCTGCCATGTTTGAAGCAGCTGGTCTCCCACCTTTCTCCTCAGGAATATTTTTCTTCACCTGTAGCTTTCCATTCCTCTTCCTAGCCTAGACTTTCACCTCTGGATTCCACATTTGTCCTTGCTTCATTCCCTTGGGTGAGTTCTTCTACATTTTAAAAATAATTGGGCTTGAGGCTGCAGACAGTTCTGTGAGTAATGTCCTCACAACTTGCTCCTCAGGAATATTTCTTTTCCCCTCCGTTTTAGCCTCCTTTCCCCTAATTTTAGTTTATGCCTTTGTCTCTGTGTTAGAAGTAGGTGGACATTTGCCCTCCTTTCATTCCCTCAGAGAATTTTCTGCATTTTTAAACATTGCTGGGGAAGCGGGAGGCAGATCTGTAATTATATGCTTAGCTGCTCTTTTCCTGGAGGGAATATTTGCCTCAGTTTTTAGTCCCTTTTCTCCCCCCCCCCCCCCTTTTCTTTTTTCTAGTTTGCTCTTTAATTTCCGTGCTAGAAAGGGCTGGATATTTATAGTTGATTATTCCCTTCAGTAACTTTTCCAGCTTAACAGAAAGACTGAAAACTCGAGAAGCTGGCGGGAATTGCCTCTCTCCCCCCACCTTTGCTCTAGCAGTCTCTGTCATGCCTTGTCATGTGCAGTTCTGGCCCTCAGTGTTGATGCCTCAGTTTGCCTTTGCGCCACCCTCAAGAAGCCGCTTCTCTATCTTGTACACACCACAGCTGCTTCTTGTCCTCTGTTACTTTGGCTAAGTGTCACAGGCAAACAACTAACTGGTTTGGGCTGGGACAGATAGAAGCAATAGGGCACAGACCTGCACAAAGAAGGCCTTATGCTCTTTGACGCTGAAGCCTGAAGAGATGAGCTCCCCTCATCTCCGCTCCTCCGTGCCTTCTTTCCTTCCCCTTTGCTAGAGAAAGGCAGTGCAGTCATTTTACCTCAGTCTCATCATTTTCCCTGCCAGGATGTCCTCCTCCTGCCAAGTTTGGTGTCGTGGTTAAGTGCACGGACTCTAATCTGGGAGAACTGGGTTTGATTCCCCACTCCTCCACTTGCACCTGCTGGATGACCTTGGGCAAGCCTTAGTTCTGACAAGAGCTGTCCTTGAAGGGACAGTTCTCTCAGAGCTCTCTCAGCCCCACCCACCTCACAAGGTGTCTGTTGTGGGGAGAGGGAGGGAAAGGAGTTTGTAAGTCGCTCTGAGACTCCAAGTGAAGGGCAGGGTATAAATACAATCTCTTCTTCTTCTTCGTCCTGCCACCTCTACCATTGGCAGCCCAGAGGCCTCTAAACCTTGAAAGGTTAAACATGCAGCACTGGCCACTGCCTGGAACAAACCTTTTCAGCATAGAGAGTATCCAAATTGGTTAAAAAAAAGCCATTGCTCTTTCAAACCATAGCAGTTTCCTCCTTCCTCATGTCCATAATCCAGTTGCACAGCCTCCCCTGGGCCTGACCGTTGAACGTCTCACATGGTGCCTCCGTTTGGCCCAGGTCGTCTGTCTGACGTTCCATTTCTACTGAGGTGGCCCCAGAACCTGCTTCCTAACAGATAAGTGGCACAAAGATCCCAAAGAAGAAATGCAGGTTGCTTACCTGTAAGCGACATTCTTCCAGCAGTCATCTAGGCAGCCTCACCACCGCCTGTCTTCCCCCATTACTTGGTATGGCCTATTTTAACACATGGAGAAGTGCTTACAGCAACTGGAAGAAACCAAGTGGGAAGATCCCGGTCCTTCTCTTTGGGATATGCGCAGGGGAACAGTGCCCTGCCTCAGGCATTTGGGGGCCAGTATTTTGGCCAGAGCTCTACAACTTCCAGGGTTGTCTTCTGTGCTAGTGCAGAATGCATGTGTGTTTCGACCCGGGGGGATGGGGGAGACAGCCCTAGAAAACTCGGTGGGGTACCACCTTCCCTTGGCTGCCGCCTTCAGACAGTGTGGGGCGGGACTGGGCACAACCGGTGTTCCCTCTAAGCTGAGTTAGTGTGAGCTAGCTCAGTTTTTAAGCCTCTGGCTCACAATTTTTGTCTCAGCTCAGGAAGGAGGGCTCCAGACAACAATCCCTGGCTGGGTGTTATCCTTCTTGCTGCCGGGCTCGCCCGGTTCAGGGTGGTGGCGGGAGCCAGCTGTCGGCTCACTGGGAGAAGTCCCGGTGGCTGTAATGGTCAGTCCGCCCTTGGGCTGCACGGAAGGCCAGTCGAACACATGAACCTGCCTCATACTGAATCAGACCCCTGGGTCCATTGAGGTCAGTACTGTCTCCTCGGACAGGCAGCGACTCTCCAGGGTCTCAGGCGGAGGCCTTTCTCATCACCTACCGCCCGCTCCTTTTAACTGGCGAAGCCGGGGATTGAACCTGGGACCTCCTGCATGCCGAGCAGAGGCTCTACCGCTGAGCCACGGCTCCTCCCCAAGAAAAAAACACACACACCACTGAGGAGTGTGAGGTGTGTCTAATCTGCTGTCAAGCCGCAGCCGACTTATAGCGACCAGTGCTCCCTCTAAGCTGTGGAGTCTTGTGAGCAAAAATTCTACTTCGTGAGCTACTGGCAATAAAGTTGTGAGTGATTTGGCTACTGCATCAATTAGTTTGCCCTGGAGCCCTCCTTCCTGAGCTAAGACAAAAATGTGTGAGCTAGAGGCTAAAAAACTGTGAGCTAGCTCACCCTAACTCAGCTTACAAGGAACACTAAAAAGGGCTTCCAAGGCAAGTGAGAAGCAGAGGTGGTTGGCCCTGCCCTCCCTCTGCAGAGCCTTCCTTGGTGGTCTCCCATCCAAGTACCGAACCTGCTTAGCTTCCGAGATCTGATGAGATCGGGCTGTACACCATGCTGCCTTCCCTCTTGAGTAGAACATCAGTGACAGGTTAACAGTCTAGTAGTGCCTTAAAGAGGGCCACGGTGGCTCAGAGGTTAAGATGCTGAGCTGCAAACCAGAAGGTCGGTAGCTCGGCAGTGTGAGACCCGAGTGCCGCATGATGGAGTGAGCTCCCGTCTCTGGCCCCGGCTCCTGCCAACCTAGCAGTTTGAAAGCAAGAAATTGTAAGTAGATAAATAGGTACTGCTTCGGTGGGAAGGTAACAGCGTTCCGTGTGCCTCGGCGTTTAGTCATGCTGGCCACATAACCACGGAAAAGTCTTCGGACAGCGCTGGCTCTTTGGCTTGGAAACGGAGACAAGCACCCCCCCCCAGAGACAGATTCGACTGGCTTTCGAGCAAGGGAAACCTTTAGCGCCTTAAAAGACTGTTTGGAATGTCAACTTGCATGGACCAGGACTGACTTTGTCAGCTTGGTCAGAGCAAGATTTTCTGGGCCGTTAAAGTTTGCACCACAGTAAATCTCTTTTTTAGTTTTGGGAGACGTGTGCCCTATGAGACGCCCTATGTTCCCAAGCCACGTCAAGACCCTTTTCCACTGCACTTTGCAGATAGAGTACATGCCAGGGATCCAACCCTGGGTCCTTGAGGGCATGTGTTGTTTGGCCCTCAGATCTCTCTCAGGGACAGGTGCAAAGTTCTTCACAATCAGCAGAAGATGCAGAAGGAAAAACGTAGTGAGGGCGACAAAAACCTGAGAGCCAGTTTGGTGTAGTGGTTAAGTGTGCGGACTCTAATCTGGGAGAACCGGGTTTGATTCCCCCACTCCTCCATATACAGATGCTGGATGACCTTGGGCAAGCCACAGTTCTGTCAGAGCAGTTTCTCTCAGAGCTCTCTCAGCCCCACCGACCTCACAGGGTGTCTTGTTGTAGGGAGGGGAGGGGAAGGGAAAGGAGTCTGTGAGCAGCTCTGAGACTCCGAGTGAAGGGCGGGGTATAAATCCAATCTCTTCTTCTCTCTTCCTCTTACCCTCCTGCTCTGCTTTGCAGCCAAACTCGCCTGCAATCAGAAGAGATTGTGGCCGAACTGGTTTATCGCTTCCTGATCCCAGAAGTGCAGAAAACGGCCATCAAGGAGAAAGGTGAGAAGCCCGGTCCACCTCCTGAAATGTCTCTGCTCTTTCCCATGAACCCCTGGCTCCAGTGTCCAGCCAGAGTGCAGGTGTTGGCAGCAGCGGCAAATGAGTGTCAAAAGATTGCTTGTTTTTCCTTATCCCTGGAGAGTCCAGACAGCAATGGACGTTTGCCACCACACTCTCCACAGGAAGGCCTAACGGGACTTTGTCCTGTCCCGTGCACCTCTGGCCGAAGTATGTGACGAGCCCAAGGCCTCAGTATGTGAAGCAGAGTTCTTTGTTGCACCATCGGGGAGGGCTGGGTTTTTTCCCCCTTTTCTTAGTAGCTCTGAGCAGTGCTCCCTCTAAGCTGTGGAGTCTTGTGAGCAAAAATCCTACTTTGTGAGCTACTGGCGTTAAAGTTGTGAGCCAGCGACTTGTCAGCTGCATAAATTAGTTTGCTCTGGAGCCCTCCTTCCTGAGAAGACAAAAAATGCGTGAGCTGGAGGCTAAAAAACTGTGAGCTAGCCCACACTAACTCAGCTTAGAGGGAACCCAGAAGAGCTAATGGCGCTGACTGCCCTTCTTAGGACAAGCGTAGGCCAGGGGTCCCCAACCCTTTTGAGCCAGTGAGCACTTCTGGAATTTTGACAGAGGGCAGTTGTTGCAGTCACAAAATGGCTGCTGCCAGAGGCGGAGCCAATCACAAAATGGCTGCTGCCAGAGGCGGAGCCAATCACAAAATGTCAGGGAGTGAGGTTACATCTAACTCTAATAGCAACTCTTCAACATGTCAAGCGGAAGTTCCCTTTAACAGCATGCCCTTTCGATCTGCACAGCCAATCAGAAGCCCCACTGGGCAAAAGCCCCACCGAGCCCCGCTCCCTTTCTGAAAACGCTTGATGGGGTACCAGAAAAGGGGGTTGGGCACCATGTTGGGGACCCTCACAAAACCGACACCGTTTCCCAGTGACGGCAACTGGACCCTGCTTCTTCTGCACAACTACAAACGCCTGGATGTTCTCCGGCCTATCTGCCTTTGAGGCTTACAGAGCAGTTGTGAGATCTGGGAGCAAAGAGTCGGACCGGTTTGCTGCTTTCTCTTGGCCCCAGGCCCGAGGCTCCCGCAGGGCAAAGGGCACCCCAGGATTCCAAAGCAGGCCGGTGCTTTCCCTCCGCCCCCTACGAGGCCTGCAGTGTTTCTTCCCGGGAAGGGCCCCCTCTCCTCCAGCCGTTTGAGTTGGGCAGGGATGAGTCAAAGCAGGTGTGGTCTGGAGACCCAGACTAAATGTTTTTAAAGGACCCAAGCGTGCAAAAGAGGACAGGGCTACTGTCTCTCCTCGCCCTCCTCCGCCTGCTGTGGGGCAAAATGGAAGTCGGGCTCCCCAAAGAGACGGACAGAGGAAGGACAGCGCAGGGTCCAGTGTTCATTCTCGGTCCTCCAGGCAAGTCGAAAGCTGGTTCCTTAAGTTGACGTTCAAAACCGGCTCCTTAGGCTGGGGGAAGAGCTTCGAACTGCGCCCCGGGGAGTGGTAGGACAGAGGTAGGAGCCACCCTCCGCTTTCTAGGCACACAAGACAGTCTGAACATTTGTCTTCTGCCTTGCGTCAGGTCTTAGGCTTGGGATATAACCCTCCTCAACCCATGGGAGAGAGCTCTACTGGGCACAGAGCAGGGGTCACGAGGGGTGTGGGAGGGACGCATTTGTGAATTCCCTGCTTTGTGCAGGAGGTTGGACTAGATGACCCTGGAGCAGGCCCGTAGCCAGGATTTTGTGGCTTGTGGGGCAAAAAATCTTTTGCTGGTGGGGCTGCCGTTATTCTTATGTCACCTCCAATCCGTCCCCCAAGCCCGACTGCCGGCAGCCACCCCCTCCCTCCCCTCCTGCAAGATTTAACGAGCACTTCAGCTGATTGGCGGGGAGCACGTGGCCTTGAAATGCTTTTGAGAAGAAGCGGGGGGGGGGCTGTGCACTCACCCCACCCCCATTCTTCTCAAAAAAATCTTGCGGGGCTGGCCCTTTAAGGAAGGAGGCGGAGCCCCCAATGCCCCCACTGTAGCTGCAGGCCAGCCCCAGAGGTCTTCCAGCTCGATGGTTCTATGATTGGCTGGGGTCCAAGGACTGCACAGGGACCTCCCAGTTGGGCTGCTGAAGCCCCGCCCCCTCCTACTTCAGCTTTCAGCCAAAGAGAAGCCGCCGTTCCCCAAAAGGAGGGGGAGACTCCAAGTCGCGTCCGCTGCAGCCGAGAGACGGGATCTTTGGGAGCACAGAATGGATTGGTCCCGCCGGCCATTAGAAGGCTTGTGAGCCACCCTGAGCCTGTGTGTTTGTTTTTTAAATGGAAATGTGGCCTCTGCCTGTTCCAGGACCTTGGCCAAAGAGACCTCAGCCTGCGGCTCTTCTCCAGGCTGCCTCTCCTGAGAGGCAGAGGCCAGGCCAGGCATCCACCGCAAAGTCTCTTGGGTCCTGAGATTACAGTTGTCCTAACAGGGCCCAGTTACAAAGTCATTCCCTTCAGGAGGACGATGCCCGGGCGACAAACGATCCAACAACAAGTGCCCGCCACAGGGAATATTGCCTCGCCCTCCTACTTGAGCAGCAGAGAAGAA
>NW_015160212.1:1406442-1416057 GCF_001447785.1 Gekko japonicus
CGCAGTGAAACTGGCTGTGGAACTGGCGGCCCCCCGGTAGCAAAAGCGGTTGGGCCTGGGAGGGCACCTGGTTTTCACGTTTAGCTGCGGGAGGGCTGGTGCTTTGCCCTGGACGTCTACAATCTGATGACTAACTGAGGGAGAGGCTGTGGCTCAGCGGCAGAGCCTCTGCTTGGCATGCAGGAGGTCCCAGGTTCAATCCCCGGCATCTCCAGTTAGAAAGGACCAGGCAGTAGGTGACGGGAAAGAACTCCGTGCTGCCGGTCTGAGCAGACAATACTGACTCTGAGGGACCCAGGGGTCTGATTTAGTAAAAGGCAGCTTTATGGGTTTAACTACTGGGATGTGGGGGGAGAGGGGTACGGGATCCCTGTCCTCATTCCCGGCCCCTCTCCGCTCTCCCTCTCTTGTGCAGTGAGGCAGGCCCAGAGGAAACACATCCACGCCGCCCATCAGATCATCCATGGGAGTGCACCGGCAGCCATGGGGACGCCGTTTTCCGGAGAGGCAGCAAGCAAAACAGCGGAGGCCGGGGGCCCGAGCGCACCACCCCCAACGGTTGGCCCCCCAGACGTTCCGGAGGTGCCGGACCATCCACCCGCCGCCACGGCTGAGCCAGACTTGCCACACAGAGAAGGACACTGCAAACACAGCCACGACCCGCACCCCAGACAGTGAGGAGGGCGGGGGCACATAAGGTGCACTTCGCTTCCCCATGCACCGGGCCCCATTTGTCAAAACAGCGGCCGAGGACCGAGCTCGCACAGCTCCACTTTTCCCGACACGGCCTTCGGACTGAGCGAGGAACCGGGGAATAGAAGGACAGCATGTGCTTCCATCTCGGAGAATGTTGTCGGGAGGCAGAAAGAGAAAAATCCTTTTCTATTCCTCTGTTTCTTACTCGGTTGAAAAGACATTTCACAAAAAAGCTCAGAGACCCATTTTGCGATAAAAACAACCCCCACAAAGTTTCTGTGTGTGTCCCCCCCCGCCCCCGGCTGTGTCCTTCCTCACCTCATGCAAGAGAGGACTTCCCTGACCCTTTGCAAGGAAGCTCTGCAAGACCTGGTTGGTATTTTTTTTTTTTAAATTCCACTGAAGAAGAGCTCAGGAACAGCAGCATGGGACAAGGTGGGGCGCTGTAGGAAGGCCCGAGACAAACCAGGTCTGCATCGTCTTGGCTGGACAGCCGTGAAAACGCTTGGAAGAAAGGAGGCTCAGCGGGGAGCCCCCCCTTGCCTCGTAAGAACGCACCTTTCCCCTTCCCTGCGCCTTTTGGTTCGTGGCTCAAAGCACACCGATTGCTGGTGTGTACAAAGAAATAAAGCCAAACTGCAAGCAAAACGGTAAGACTGGTTTCCATCAGCGACAGGTTCCGGAAGTCACAGAACAACCCACCAGCGTCTCAGGGACTCGTGCAGAGACACTAAATAAGTCACTGCTGTGAGCGTTTTGTAAAGGGTGGGTTTCATGGTGTGCCACCCCCTCCCACCCAACGGCAACCAGTCTTCTTCCTGCTGCGAGGCACTTTTGGCTGTTTGCCTGGGTCTTCCTGCTCCCCTCCGCCCCCAGGAGAAATCAGACTCATTCCCACACCATTCCCATTGCACTCGAGAAAAGCGGCAGTGCAAAAGTCATATGAGAGAGAAAGAGGGAGAGAAAGAGGGAGGGAGGGAGAGAGGGAGGGACACACGCACACACACACGCACACGCACGCTGAACACCCTCCAGGGAGAAGCAGCTGCCTTCTCCTAGGTTCCCAATTCAACCTGGCATGATGGGGACCTGCAGTGAATTCTGTTGGGAGCCACAGAAGTTCACTTAAGCAGAGGTGGCAAACTCCTTTGTTAACGAGGACCAGATCTGACATGTGTCACTTTGTCAGGCCAGGGCACGTGTGCCGTAAAATGTAATGCCAAGTACCAGAGAGATAAACTTTATAAAGGACCCAGGCAAACCAAATTAAGGATTTTTAAAAACTCAAAATATAAACACGCTTAAAACATTAACACTCATACAGTATTTCTTCACATTATCTCCCTGGTGCCCACCCCTCCCATTTCCACCGCCCTACGGATTAGCACTGGGACGGTAAACGGGGACATAGTGCTCAGCCTCTGTCATCCGGCACTAAAGGTAACGACCAGTTGCTCGCGGGCCAGATAAGAGCCCTGGATGGGCCGTATGTTTGACACCCCTGAGTCTTACAGGATGACCGGGAAGGAAAGAAGGACCTGCTGGAGAGGTTTTTGGTTGCTGGGAAAGGCACAGCTTCCTCTCGGGCCCCCACACAAAAGCCAAGGGGGAGGATTGCGCCCTCCAGCCCCACACGAGGAGACGTGCCGGAAGGGGGAAAATGGCAGTGGGCCCAGCAGCTTGTTTGGGACACCGAGTGGGGTTGCCAGGGCTCCCCAGGAGGAGAGGGAGGAGGAGATTGGCTTTATCCCCCGCCCTTCACTACCCGAAGGAGTTTCAGAGCGGCTCACAAACTCCTCTCCCTTCCCCTCCCCCCAACAGACACCCTGTGAGGTAAAAGAAGAAGAAGAAGAAGAGGAGACTGGATTTATCCCCCGCCCTTCACTACCCGAAGGAGTTTCAGAGCGGCTCACAAACTCCTCTCCCTTCCCCTCCCCCCAACAGACACCCTGTGAGGTAAAAGAAGAAGAAGAAGAAGAGGAGACTGGATTTATCCCCCGCCCTTCACTACCCGAAGGAGTTTCAGAGCGGCTCACAAACTCCTCTCCCTTCCCCTCCCCCCAACAGACACCCTGTGAGGTAAAAGAAGAAGAAGAAGAAGAGGAGACTGGATTTATCCCCCGCCCTTCACTACCCGAAGGAGTTTCAGAGCGGCTCACAAACTCCTCTCCCTTCCCCTCCCCCCAACAGACACCCTGTGAGGTAAAAGAAGAAGAAGAAGAAGAGGAGACTGGATTTATCCCCCGCCCTTCACTACCCGAAGGAGTTTCAGAGCGGCTCACAAACTCCTCTCCCTTCCCCTCCCCCCAACAGACACCCTGTGAGGTAAAAGAAGAAGAAGAAGAAGAGGAGACTGGATTTATCCCCCGCCCTTCACTACCCGAAGGAGTTTCAGAGCGGCTCACAAACTCCTCTCCCTTCCCCTCCCCCCAACAGACACCCTGTGAGGTAAAAGAAGAAGAAGAAGAAGAGGAGACTGGATTTATCCCCCGCCCTTCACTACCCGAAGGAGTTTCAGAGCGGCTCACAAACTCCTCTCCCTTCCCCTCCCCCCAACAGACACCCTGTGAGGTGGGTGGGGCTGAGAGAACTCTGACACAAACGGCTCTTTTTCAAGGACAGCTGTGCCAGAGCTTGTGACTGACCCAAGGTCACATCAGCAGGTGCAAGTGGAGGAGGGGGGAATCAAACCCGGTTCTCCCAGATTAGAGTCCGCACACTTAACCACTACGCCAAACTGGCTCAGGTGAGGAGCTGGAATCACAGGGGCAGGTGGGTCCCATCCTGCTCAGCCACTCACCCATCCCTCTTCCCACCAGCCACACCACCTTCTGCTCTCCCTTTGTTCCGGGGACTCCGTCCTGCAGCTCCCAGGGCCTGAGTGAGCAACTGGCCACGGCGGGAGAACGGGCTGTGGTGTCGGGCAGGAGGCAGACTCCCAAAGGAAGGGAGATCCCGGGTCCTCGTCCCAAAGTCCACAACCACAGAGAGAAGCTCCAGTACACCTTCGCTTTTTCTCCCTCTCCTGCTGTTCCATAGTCGGTAGGGTCCCTCACGGCCAGAGGCAGGGCCTGATCCTCTCAGTGGGGAAAACCGAACCTGCACTGCCACTTCCTCCCTTCATATCCAAGGGGAGGGGGTCACTCTTGCAGTCTGTTGTCCCCGCCCAAGATCCTGTGTGAGACGGGGCCGGCCTGAAGCCCACTCAGACCAGGAGGTTCAAGCCAGGTTTGATATGCAGGAAATGTGAAAAGCAACCACGGAAGGTTGCCCGTGACAGAGGCAGAAGCGTGGGCGAGAGGGCTGCTGCACTGTCCTGCTATTTGTCCACTCCATCACCCTCCTCAGGGGCTTGGAAAGAAGCGCCCAGCCACAGCTTTTATTCTTCTGGTGGACCCTTTCCTTTCCTCCAGCTGATAAGAAAGCACCTGGGAGGATTTGGAGCAAAAGGGCCAGCCGCCAAAGGTCCCCAATCCAGCCCGGGCTAAGGACCTTTGGGTGGAAGGGCTGCAGCACAACAAAATTACAAAGTCCTAGTGTGCAGCTGCCCCCACACTAGTCTGGTGGGCTACCACCAGCCCTTTTTAACTATTCCAATGGCTTAGAAGCAACAGGGCAAGCTCCTAGTCTTCTCGGGATTTAACCAGAAAGTCGACCATGCAGCGCAGACCCACAAAACGAGTTCCAAAACAAAAGACAAGTCACCTAGTAGGTGGTCACAGTAGGTGAGCCAGTTTGGTGTAGTGGTTAAGTGTGTGGACTCTAATCTGGGAGAACCGGGTTTGAGTCCCCACTCCTCCACTTGCACCTGCTGGATGACCTTGGGCAAGCCATAGTTCTGGCACAACCGTTCTTGAAAAAGAGCAGTTTCTGTCAGAGCTCTCTCAGCCCCGCCTACCTCACAGGGTGTCTGGTGTGGGGAGGGGAAGGAGTTTGTAAGCCCCTCTGAGACTCCTTCAGGTAGTGAAGGGTGGGGTATAAATCCAATCTCCTCTTCTTCTCTCAAGAGCAGTTCCAGAAAGAGCTCTCCCAGCCCCACCTAACTCACAGGGTGTCTGGTGTGGGGAGGGGGAAGGGAAAGGAGTTTGTAAGCCCCTCTGAGACTCTCTTGGGTAGTGAAGGGAGGGGTATAAATCCAATCTCCTCCTCTTCTCTCTTATTCTAAAACACTGGAATTAGATTGAGGTCAGTTGAAGGCAAAACTCACAAGCAAGTAAAATATAATTGGTGGGGTGTTTTTTTTTTAAGGTGCAAGAATATTTTTAAAGAACAAGCCTGTGAGGGAAAACAAGAAATCGAAGAATAAAAATACTAGCTAATCCAGTAATGCTCTGGTTCCAAGTTACCAGATGTTATTCCATCTCAGGCCGAAGGCTCTCGGCATCAAGCGTCTCTCTCTTTCTCCAGAGTCTGCCAGGGCCAGCGAGCCGTTAGGCCCTCTCGAGCAAGCAATCAAAATGGCTGCCGGGAGCATAACTGCGGCCGTGTGGTGTGGGAGCACACAGTCACCATCAATCACACACTCAGTTGAAAACCTAACTTCATTATGGGTAAGGGTCCAACATGGTCCCAGGCCTGAAGGGCCAATAGAAACCCTTAGAGATGATGTAACCCCCTGGTTTTGGGCAAATGACCTACAGGGTTGACTTGACCAGGATGAAAGGAATGGTCTCGGCCCTGTTCCCACAGGCAAAACCCATAGACCTCAATTGGTTGGAACATATTAACTGGAAGTTGCTAGGTGAGAGCCAGTTTGGTGTAGTGGTTAAGTGTGTGGACTCCTATCTGGGAGAACTGGGTTTGATTTCCCACGCCACCACATGCAGCTACTGATGTGACCTTGGGTCAGTGACAAGTTCTCTCAGAGCTGTTCTCTCAAGGGCAGTCCTCAAAAGAGCTCTCTCAGCCCCACCTTCCTCACACCTTGTGGGGAAGGGAAGGAAAAGGAGATTGTAAGTGGCTGTGAGGCTCCTTCGGGTACTGAAGGGCGAGGTATAAATCCAAAATCTTCTCTTCTTCCTCTGCACAGCTGTGTGTTATCTAAGAACAAGGTCAGCTTGCTTTGCTTAGCAGTGTCTCTTTCTATCTCTGGGAACTCACACTAGGCCACATTTGAGGTCTGAACTAAAGATGTTTAAAATGACCCAAGTTTCCAGGAAACAATTTTCTTCACAACTGCCAGTACTGCTCTTCAGATAAAAAGTGGTGACTCCATATGTATCTTCTCCATCTGGCCCTGAGAGACGGATTGACTTTTCCCGCATCACTCAGAAATCCTGGCCTCATCTTCACCACATTGGCACCTCCTCGCTTTGAGAAGCAGGTGATACTAGGTTCCTTTTTCAGGTTTAGAAAGTGCACCTTTCTACCAAGGTATCTCCTGGTGCAGAAAGAATAGCAGCACCCTCATGACTTTCCATGAGAAAGTAGGGCGGGCATTAATCTTGCCTACCTGGACAGCTTTGCTTCCTTATGCCATAGCTTGAGTTGCCGCGAGGGATCAGGTGAGAGCTGCACTGGGATTATCTTGCCAAAACGATTCTCGGGATTTCCCAACTCCATTGGCTCAAATCCATTGAACAGAAAACCAAAAACAAAACTTTGCAACCCCCAGTTTTGCCCACTGAAGAAGAGATTGGATTTATACCCCACCCTTCACTACCCAAAGGAGTCTCAGAGCAGCTTACAAACTCCTTTCCCTTCCCCTCCCCACAACAGACACCCTGTGAGCAGTGTTCCCTCTAAGCTGAGTTAGTGTGAGCTAGCTCACAGTTTTTTAGCCTCCCGCTCACAGATTTTTGTCTTAGCTCAGGAAGGATGGCTCCAGAGCCAACTAATTGATGCAGGAGCCAAATTGCTTGCTCACAACTTTAATGCCTGTAGCTCACAAAGTAGAATTTTTGCTCACAAGACTCCACAGCTTAGAGGGAACATTGCCTGTGAGGTAGGCGGGGCTGAGAGAGCTCTTTCAAGAACAGCTCTGACAGAACTAGGGCTTGCCCAAGGTCATCCAGAAGCTGCAAGTGGAGGAGTGGGGAATGAAACTCGGTTCTCCCAGATTAGAGTCTGCGCACTTAACGACTACACCAAACTGGATACTTTGTGTGTGGGGGGGTACCAAATCAAAATACGGAATTAAGGGTAGGGGGAGGAGAAAAGGCTGGCCTCCCCCCCCACTGTACCTTCTCCCCCCCCCCTTCCAACACACACACTACAAACCAGATCTAGGCAGGCCTCAGTCTCGTAGCTTTGAATGGGAAGGGGGGGAGCTAAGCAGGGAAGGAAGGTGCGGGAGGAGGAAAAGATTCTCACATGGGAAGACGAGGAGGAGGGAAGCTTAGAACGAGGAGGCAAAGGCACTGGTCTGGTGGCAGGAGACCCGGAAGGGGGTGCGAGAGAGAAATCAAATGGGAAAGTGAAATGGATCACGCCCTGACCTGGATAGGCCAGGCTAGCACGGTTTCATCAGATCCTCAGAAGCTAAACTGGACCGTGGCCCTGGTTAGTACTCGGAGGGGAGACTTCCAAAGAAGTCAGGCGTTGCTATGCAGAAGCAGGCAATGGCAAACCATTTCTGAATGTCTCTTGCCTTAAAAACCCCAATAAGTCAGCTGTGACTTGATCGCAAACACAAAAAACACGGAACCACCACAGGGTAGACCACACCTGCCCCCGTCCCTTTGGCAACTGGCTGTCTTTTCGCTGGCTCCGGGCAGGGCTGTTGGCACACCTCGGGGCAGAACCTGGCCAGGCTCTCCTTTGGCCTCTTTCCCCCTGAAAACAGCCCACAAGTGGGTTTTGGGTTTGGTTTGAGCTGGGAGTTCTCCATTCACATTCTCGGTCACAGGCCTTGCTTTAGGAAGCAACGACACACGCGCACTCAAAAGCAGCAAGAGTGAACCCCCCTCCCCCAAGTATCAGTACAGAAGAGCCCCTGCACGTGGAATCTTCTGGAAGGATTGGGAATGGTTTCTAAACCAGTCGCGTCCCGTGAGCTGCCACCACCGATACTTGTGAAGAGAACTTGTGGTGTCAAGAGGAATAGGAGCTGTAATTATACCCCGCCCTTCCCTCGGAGTCTCAGAGCCACTTAGAAACTCCTTCTCTTCCTCTCCTCACAACAGACACCCTGTGAGGTAGGTGGAGCTGAGAGAGCTCTCGCGAGGACTTCTCTTGAGAGAACAGCTCTGAGAGAACAGTGGCTTGCCCAAGGTCACGCAGCAGCTGTATGTGAAGGAGTGGGGAATCAAACCCGGTTCTCCCATATTAGAGTCTGCACTCATAACCACCACACTAAGCTGGCTCTCTGAGGGTGATGGAGTGTGACGGAAGACTCCTCGGTTCAAATTCTCTCTCTGCCACGAAGCTCAATGGGTGATCTTGGGCCAGTCTCTCCGGGGATAAAGTGGGACAAAGGGCAACATGCTCCACTCCCGAAAAGAGCTGTTCAATAGGGCTCAGCTTTAGAAGCCTCTTTGGGGAGCGTGCGTGTCTCTCAAAAACAACACAAATCCCCTTTTCACGTTCTTACCTCCTCTTCGGATGTCTTTCAAATAGAATGTGGAAATTCTCTGGATCAGGGGTCCCCAACTTTTCCCAGCCTGTGGGCATTCTTTAGAATCCTGACAGAGGGCAGTAGGCATAACCACAAAATGGCTGTTGCAGGAGCAGGAAGTGACCACAAAATGGCCGCCAAAGGAGACGGAAACATATACACAGGAAGCTCAAATGCAAGGGGACCAAGAGGAGTAATTTTTAAAAATACCCCAGGAAAGAGGAAGGAGAGACTAAAACTAACACTGTGGTAAAACGACGTTATTTTAATATGCACAGCCTATTAGATCTCCAGTGGCTAATCAGAAGCCCCGCCTGGCCACACGTACTTTCTAAAAACGTTTCCTGGGCACCAGGGAAAGGGGTCAGCAGTCACTATGGCGCCCACGGGCTCCGTGTTGGGAATCCCTGCTGAGTTGTCTTAACACCAGTTTTGTACTCCATAGCTGTCATCCACTTCGATTCGCCGTTTTGAAAAAACACAAAGGGTTACCAACGGCTTTAGAGGCCCAGACTTCACCAAGACACAGAGGATCCTAAATAGTGAGACAGAAGGAGATTCAAAGCTGGGGTTTGGGGGGGGGGGGAATTCTTTTGCTGACTTGTCCCCAAACCATAGATCCACATACCTAAAGTAACATGAACTTACCACATCCTGGCTGGCCCAGAATACCCACCTCTCCGGCCTTCTGGAGAGGCTGAAAAACAGACACAGTTAGAACTCTGCTCAAGGCCATGGGTGCCTCAACTGTTGTCCAGGGCACCGATACGCTGGCCTGTTGTTCTTTGGGGCTTCCTCGACATCAATTCCGTTACTAAATTATTCTAATTATATCACTATCAACCTGTTTGGGGTCTAAGCCAGGTTAGGCGAGAAAGGTGAGCTGGTAACTTTTAAAGCAAAAACTCTGGACATCCCTCAGTAAAAGCAATCAGCGCTTCCTTTCGAAGCTTTTTTTGTCTTTGGTGGTCTATACCCCCTTCCTGTACTACCAACTGAACCTTCAAGCAGAATCCAGTAATTTCATTGCTGGCACATTTTGCCATGGAATCAATGAAGGCCATTTTGAGTATCACACGTGCCCTTACATGGCAGTTCTTTTATCACTTGGCAAGTTTTGACTGCACGACTGGACTGGAAATAGATGTCTGTCGGGCGATCCTATTTCTTTGCTGTGTGTGAAAAATGCTTGGAGCTTTATTTCATCACCCCACCTGCTTGGAAAAATTATAATAGAATTGTAACAGAATTCCCGGGAAGGGCGCTGTGTCAGAACAGTCTTCGTGTTTAAATTGCGGTTATTAATTTGCAAAATATGGTCTTGTATCCTGCTTTGGTCTATGGAACAGCAATGGCAGACGCTC